>NW_015660498.1:30338-30469 GCF_001515625.1 Sinocyclocheilus rhinocerous | reverse complement strand
ATGCAAATCTTCCCAGATCGTGACGTAGGTATGTGGGGGCGTGTTAGAACGAGGTAGGTGTGGTAGGTGTGGCTGACTCTTAACTTTTATAAAGAATATCTCTTTGGATTTGATACTTTAGCTTTACAGAT
>NW_015660498.1:25600-29968 GCF_001515625.1 Sinocyclocheilus rhinocerous | reverse complement strand
TTTATTCGTGTTTGTAGTTCTGGACAGAATCCTTCATCAAAGCGCAATGGATTGTGGGAAATATTAGCCATTAGAGTGTGCACAGATCCACACTTCAAAAATCGATCTGAAATAGTAGACCATCCGGGGACTTTTGGCATATTCTTTTCAACATACTATGCTTTGGGACACACTTATTCTAATCTCACATACTATTTAGGATGAATAGTATGAACATTGAGACACAGGGCTACTATTTTAGAACAGGAAAATCCGATTCATTTTAGTGAATCGGTTTGTTTGGACGGTTCATGTAAATGAATAGATTCCGAAAATGATTCACAGATCCGAGTCTTCTTTTCTATAGAATCTGCTGTTCATCCAAGGGTGTAACTTTGGTTTGAGAAGTGGGGGAGGACACAAACGTGATTTTGAAAAGTGGGGGAGACATGTCCCCCCTGTCCCCAGTGGAAATTACGCCCCTGTGTTCATCATTATGTTTTCGACCTGTTTATTATATACTTTTGTTGTATTTATTGCAAATTTGACTTTTGATGCAATATGATTGTTGACTATTTGATGATATATGATCATATAAAAACAATACGAACAAAATTATTGCACCAAAATAATGACCTGTCACCCTTAAAACAAACTAAATCAATTGTAAGTTTTATTTTTCCAATAGAAAACAAGCCTATTTTTAAAACTATCAGGTTTTTTTTATTTTTATGAATGAGTACTGTGCTGTTAATTTATTGACAATTAAGCATATTTTAACCATTTTACTTTATGTAAAAAATGCAATAAAGTATTTATACAGCATAGTATAACTTGCTGTACTTTATTTTTATGCTGAGTGCATATAAAAAAAAATATTGTATTGAAGTATTTTACTGCAACACAGTACAGAATTGCTGTGTTAACAATGAGAATGAAAAAAGAGATGTTCTCAGTATGCCTTAAAGTAATGACATTTTGAGAGGGACTATGCTTAATTATCATGAAAGTAAAGAGTGATGAGAAAACAAAAAAATAATGGTTTTATGATGGTCTATGGAAATGTAAAAGTAATTGCTCATTTTCTCCTTTGTTTTTGTGGTGAAATGTGACCTGGACAAGTTTTCATCCCAGGCATAGATATATGAAGAAAAAGGTAGAGTGTGCAGACAGACAGAATTATAAGGCCTTAATGTTTCACAAGTAGGCCTATATGCAAGTAGTAATTCAGACTTATTACAGGTGCTATGAGATGACAAATCTGACATATTACCAGTGAGAGAAAGAGGTTTAAACAGCAAAACTGAGCCTCCCTCCAGGACCGCATTTTCTCCCTCAGATGTCAAAGCAAACAACAGATCCCATGGACGAGGTCCTGAACAAGCACAACTACTTGAGTCAAGAGCAGGAGTAATGGTGGTAATGAGAGCGATCTGATGGAGAGGGGCAAACTAACGGGTGATGCAGACACCCACCCCTCCGTCGGTTTTTAAATGACTCTCTGGATGCACTCCGGCGCCAGGACACACAGCAACTCCATCCACTCCGCTTCCTACAGATCTTTCAGGGAAACCAGTGAGACTGGTGCAGGAAGCTCTCCCAAATACATTCAGGGCGGAAATGAATATTTAAAAGAAGCGGGGAGAGGACGCAAGGGGTGTGGCGGGGTGAAAAAGCAGTTAAAGGTGAAACCTCGAGAGATCACAAAGAGCATCACAGGGTGTCTAGATGAAAGAGGAGAGAAACATTCTTTACGTGCACGCAAATGTTTAACTAATGCTATCCGAAATGTCCTACTTCCCACTACTGAAGTCATAATTACAAGTTTAGGTGTTTTGATGTCGGAAATCTTTGAGGACACCAAGTCCATTCCTCCCTATTTCTTGGGGAATTCTTATTAACTCTTTCCCCACCATTGACGGAATTATTATATATTATATGAGACAACGCTATTATATGGTAGGGGGCGCTATTACACATCTTCTGAAAGAGTACTGCATCTCAGGATCAAAACACGGTGAAGAAGAAGCAGAAACAAGCAATAGCACATGCAAGCAGATGCATATATAAAATAATGCGATCATCAAACATTAGCTTATAAATCAAAATTTTCTAACGTTACCAAACGAAATGTCGACCCAGGAAGTGGTTTAGCACTGTGAAGCTTTGGGGGCTTAGATGGAAGACATCTACTCCATCTATGTTTTGATCATTGTTTTGAGACCGTTCCAGTAGCTTTTTGTTCAAAATGTTGCTTTTTTATGAAACTTATCCACATTCAAGTGTTGATAGCCTAGTCAGCTTGCTGGCGATTCTAAAATGTCGGTCAAATAAATGCTGTTTTCATTGTGTAAAATACATTCAGTATGCATCAAATGGTTATGTACATAAATATACATGACTGTAACACCAAGAGAAAGCAGGGTAGATGTTGTGGGGAAAATGAATAAAACTTATTAGTCACTACAGAAATAGATCTCTCTTTTGGCATGTCCAACTTTGAAACTCAGGTAGCAAACTAATATTAGCTTGTAAATATGACTTGAGAGGTTGTTCATGTCCAATTTTGAACTAGGAAACCCCTATTTACAAAAATTCTAATAATGCATGAACAATTCAATTTGCTTAGCTTAATTTATTGCTCCACCGTGACTGCAGCTGACCTGAAAGAGAACCAGATAAAAGACAATAGAAGAAAACAGTCCAATTGTGAATTTACATGCAATGCTTTATCAATCAGAAAGAATGCAATCCGATTTCAGATTTCGAGTTCTGTTTATACTGAATGAACCCAAATGTTGCAATTCGATACACATTTTGAATACTTTTAAATCCGATCCGAAAGTTTCGAGTCAGTTTGTGTTTGCATGCTTCATTTTGTCCTGTTGATCAGATTATTTCAGGTCTATTACCAGGTCTATGAAGGCTTTTCAGTCCAATTGAGGTGTATGTAGCTACTGACGCACAAAATCGAGCCTGCATATCCAGAAGTGTTTGCATTCACATACTTAGTTCATGAGTGTCTTTGGGGTCAGGGAGTTGGGGCGTAGGAAGAGATAAAAGAGCATTTAAATCACATGTTGGAGAGGAAAGAAGGTCACGCTGCACAGGTCGAGTTCAATGAATGGACGCGCAGAAAAGAAGAGGAGGGAAGGAAGAGAAATTGCTCTGACTGGTCGACGGTCCCCACTTCGCAGGTGCTCGGTCGCAGATCAAATAGGTCCATGGCTTTTATATCTCCTCTGTTGCTTTCGGCAGGCTTTAAGGAGAAGAGGTGGTTTTGTGATTCAAAAACCTTACAGACATGTGGAAGTTATCAGCCGACAGACTGGCCTATCCTTTCTTCCTTCACCCCCGTTTTGTCCCGCGGCCCGAGAAATGCTTGAGGGAAACTGTGAGGAAGAGAAAGAGAGACACAGAGCTAAACAAAGAGAGAGAAAGGTGAGAGCAAATTGCGGTTTAACGCCTGTCTGCCATCTGAGTCCTTTAGCTCATTAATAAACGGCAGCAGGCGTGCAGCCAGAATGTGCAACTGATGGGATAAGTGACAGGAAGCATGTAAGGCCAGTGTTTGTATTTCCGTGTGCGTGTGTCGAAAGATTGATTTGATTAATGTCTGTGTTGACTGAACTCTGATGTATAAACACGTCTCCAAAATGCAGCGTGGGTATCGCTTTACAAATAGACTGATGTGTTTATGTATGGGTCAATGACAAATAATGATGTCTTGAGTTGATGAGGAGGAGAAATCTTTTAAAAACCTGGTTTAAACGCAAGCGCCAAGTTCTTGAAATGTAATCTTCAGGCTTCATACGCTATTGAAAAATGTGCAGCACTTTCTCCCACATTTTGTTTCAATGGTTCTGAAAATGTCAGGTGGTGTAACCAAGTTAAAAAGACATCAAATATCTTCTTTACACCATGAATGCACCTTTGGTGTATGCTTTTTAATTATGTAAAAAAATAAAAAATAAATAAATTTTATGGATTAAAAAAAAATATATATATATATATATATGTAAACTACTCTTCAAAAGTTTGGTGTCTGTAAGATTTTATAATGTTTTTAAAATAAATCTCTCGTGCTCACCAAGGCTGCATTTATTTATATAATACTGCTGTAAAACAGTTATATTGTGAAATATTGTTATACTTTATAATATCAATTTTCTATTGTAATACATTTTAAAGTGTCATTTATTCTTGTGTATTTTCAGCATCATTACTCCAGTCTTCAGTGTCACATGATCTTCAGAAATCAGTGTAATATGCTGATTTGCTGCTCAAGAAACATTTCTGATTATTATCAATGTTGAAAATAGTTGTGCTGCCCAATATTTTTGTGGAATAATTTTGTGATTTTTTTTTTTTTCAGGATTCTCTGATGAA
>NW_015660498.1:15501-24315 GCF_001515625.1 Sinocyclocheilus rhinocerous | reverse complement strand
ATATATATATATATATATATGTAAACTACTCTTCAAAAGTTTGGTGTCTGTAAGATTTTATAATGTTTTTAAAATAAATCTCTCGTGCTCACCAAGGCTGCATTTATTTATATAATACTGCTGTAAAACAGTTATATTGTGAAATATTGTTATACTTTATAATATCAATTTTCTATTGTAATACATTTTAAAGTGTCATTTATTCTTGTGTATTTTCAGCATCATTACTCCAGTCTTCAGTGTCACATGATCTTCAGAAATCAGTGTAATATGCTGATTTGCTGCACAAGAAACATTTCTGATTATTATCAATGTTGAAAATAGTTGTGCTGCCCAATATTTTTGTGGAATAATTTTGTGATTTTTTTTTTTTCAGGATTCTCTGATGAACTTTTATTTGAAACACTGTGTATTACAAAACATTATGAAAGCCTTTACCCTGACTTTTGATAAATGTAATGCATCTTTGCTGAATAAACAAAAGTTTCTTTAAAAAAATAATTCGGTAACACTTTACAATAAGGTTCCATTTGTTAACATTAGTTAACATAAACTAACAATGAAAAACACTTCTTAGTTAATGTTGATTCCAATATTTACTAATAAATTATTAAAATGAAAAGTTGTATCTATTAATGTAATTTAACCGACCCAAGCTAACATGAACTAACAATGAACAGTTGAATTTCTTATTAACTAATGTTAACAAAGATTAATAAATACTGTAACAAATACATTGCTCATGTTCGTTTATGCATTAAATATAGTTAACAAATGGAACCTCATTGTAAAATGCTACCAAAAAATTGACCCCAAAATGTCATATTGTCCCACGAATGACCCCTAATGAAGGTGTTTATGAATATTTCTCCTTGTGCTAAAACAAGTCATAGGAATTCAGCCTAGCATTTATTTATAGACTGACACTTTGCATTTATCCCATGTGTGTGTTCATGTGAGGTTCTCTAAATATGTACCATCTGTGTAAATACACGTGTATATGCATTCATTGCACACAAGCCCAAAATGTTTGCCTGTTTATAAAGAGTGTCCTTAGGGACTGGAAAACATGAAACTTAACCTTTATGTTGCTCTCGCTCTCTTGCAAACGTGTGGTCCAATACGCACTGTACTTAGTTTCATAGTAACAGAAATAAACATGGACATGCATCTCCATAAAAAAGCAGAATGAAAAGAGATGAGAGCCATTCAGACTCATTGTACCTCATTTATATATATATGAGGCGTGATTTCATGACAATTGCCAGTAAGGATGAGCATTCAGTCGGGTTATGATACAATTAATCATACTGAATATTACTGCTTATGAAACCAAAGACTTTGGCTTTGAACTGTTGTATGTGGTTTTCAAGTTGAAAAACAATCTTTGAAACAACCAATAATGCAGTCTAGGAAAATGCATGGTTGACTTGATGCCTTAAATCATGCAGCTTGTTGACAAGATTACTTTTCTAAGTGACCAGACTTAAAACAGGAGAGAAAAAAAAAATACCAGAGATTTACATTTAAGAAGGGATCTGTGTGACTTTGGAATGGGTTGTTTTGACATGGTCCCGTAAGAAACCACCAAGCAATAATCTTGCAATTACATAGAAACACACCAACAGCCATTCAGAACACCTCAGCAACCGCATACGTTCAATCTGAAGTAAACAAACATGAACACATTTAATAAAGTCCATGTAGTTCAGCTGGATGAAGGCAGATTTAGATTAGCTGTTCTTTAAGAAAGATGTTGAATTAATTCTACGATTCTCTGATTAATAGAAAGTTAAAAATAAATAAATTAAAATCTGCTGAAAATATCCTCACCCTCAGGCCATCCAAGATGTAGATGAGTTTGTTTCTTCATGGGAACAGATGTGGAGAAATGTAGCATTGCATCAGTGTCTCAGCAATGGATGCTCTGCAGTGAATGGGTGCCGTCAGAATGAGAGTCCAAACAGCTAATAAAAACAACACAATAATCCACAAGTAATCCACACCACTCCAGTCCATCAGTTAACATCTGGAGAAGACAAAAGTTACGCGTTTGTAAGAAAACGCATTTGCTTCTGGCCAAAATATGAGTCCACAATCCATAATAACGCTTCCTCAGTGGAAAAAGTCTGTATCTCCTGTTGATCTCTCACATCGGTTTTGGCTTGTAAACTGAAGTGCTTGATCTGTGCAGATTTCTCTCCAGATTCAGACTAGACATATTTTTAATGGGAGAAAGCAGCATTATTGATAAAAGACTATAGATTATTGATTTTAGCAGAAAGAAATTGTTTAAAGTTAAAGTTGATGGATTTGATTCTTAACTGATGGACTGGAGTGCTGTGGATTACTTGTGGATTATTGTGTTGTTTTTATCAGCTGTTTGGACTCTCATTCTGACGGCACCCATTCACTGCAGAGCATCCATTGCTGAGACACTGATGCAATGCTACATTTCTCCAGATCTGATGAAGAAACAAACTCATCCACATCTTGGAAATTGTCATTTTTGGCTGAGCTATTCCTTTAATTTCTTTCAAAATAAAATCATAAAATAAAATAAAATACTAACCCTAAACTTTTCAATGGTAGTATATATTGTATATCCAGGTTGTATATTCAAGTTGAACTTATAGCTTGTATGAAATAAATTTTATAACATGTTTATAACATGTATTTTATAAATAGCAAGGATTGTCTCACAAATAAATGACTTCTTTTGACAGTTATTCAAAACGCCTTAGCAACCGTAATCATGAAATCTAAAGCAAACAAACATCTTTTTAATAAAGTCCATGTAGTACAGCTGAAAGAAGGCAGTCTTAACTCAGCTGTCCATTAAGAAAGAAGTTGTTTCTTAGCACTTCATTGACCGAAGCCTCATTCTCGCTCCCTAAGTGTGTGAAAAGCATTAGCGATTAACTCTTGGATTTGGTTTATTTAGAAGATGAATTCTTTCCCTGGGACCCAATGCCTTCTCCCCCAGCTTCTGCCTGACATCTCCATAAAGCAAAGCACCGAGTGAAACGACCTGAGATAAAGTAACAGTAACATCCTTCAACTCGCCACATTTGTGGATTTACAGCTGGCTGGGGGAGATTCGGGCCTCCCTGACAGCCCAACAGTAAAAGCGCTCCCATTCCCGAGCACCTGCCTCCCACACACACACACACACACACACACACACCTGATAGATGGTGCGCAGAAACAGGTGGAAAGAGCCGCTCTGTCGAAAATCATTTCAAGACACACCCTGAAACCCACCGCACACTTCGAGGAAAGCCAACACAAACATTAAGCCTGAATCGTCTCCTGTGATGTCCTGTTTTCAGTTCACAAAGAGATGGATGGGATAAACACACTCAACATTTTCCCCGATGCTCCCAGCGCCTTTGATATTCGAACACATTTTGTGAACTTTGACTCTTCGAGTCTAAAACCTCCACAAGACCTATGGCTTTCTTATGGCTTGCGCAGATAAATTGCAGAAATCTTAAAACTGATGTCAGTTGAATGGATCTCTGGAGAAGAGCGCATGAGTAATGTCCTGACAAAGACGGCAGCCTCCCCTATGACAAGGATCATTGTTGGATCCATTTTCAATTCGCGCAATGTGCAAAATAAATCAAATGCTGAGGGACACTTAAAAAGCGCAGCCATGGCAACCTTACAGGAAGTTCAAACAGATCTGTGGTTTCCTGTGGTGTCAAATAAGGCATGTCCACACCTGACAGAGGAAGAGTCATCTTGAAGGGTCTGTCAGACATGAACCGAAGCGCGGTTATGCCACATCGCAAGGCTTCAGTCTTCACAGTTTCCCACACTTGCTCTCAGTTTCTTTTCACGGTCGGGTAAAGAAAATGCGCACAGGATGCAGTTGGTTTTCCTCAAACCGGACCACTGGCAGTGGCACAAATAGCCATTAATAACGGCAGAGGAAGCCCAGAAAAATCACATTGAAAAACAAGCTAAGCGAGTGCCTCCAATTTGATGTTAAAATATTTACTTTCAGCCACCTGTGGGAGGTCTCTGTTTCTCGTCTTCGCTAAATTAAACCGCTGCTAACTGCGTTACAGCTGCAGTCCCGGGATGCAGAAGTGTTCTGGTAATTGTTTCTGTCTTCTGCACAGATGAAGGGCCACGTCGCACATTAGACAGGCCTGAAGAATTAGAGCCTGAACGTTCAAATGGTTTGGTTAGTAATTTCAGAATTGTAATAGAGGTATACGATAGTGCCAAGAGGTTTGAGTGTCGAGGCTTGTTGATATTTCGACTGGAAACAGGTCCTGAGACGGGGAACAGGCCACCAAGGGCCCACAAAGGGCCACTATGGTATACAATATTAGTCCGGCGTGATGGAGGCGGGAATCTGTGATTTCAAGAAACAGCCATTTGTGATTATTTGTTTTGTGCATCTGGATTAATTCTAATCAAATGAGCTTATACATTAGATAGCTAGCTAGATGATAGATAGATAGATAGATAGATAGATAGATAGATAGATAGATAGACAGATAGATGATAGATGATAGATGATAGATAGACAGACAGAAAGACAGACAGAACAGATATATGATAGATAGATAGATAGATAGATAGATAGATAGATATAGTGCTAAACAGGTACAGCAAAGCATTCACATATATTTCTACTTTGGAATACTGTTTATTTGGCATCAGTATTGTTATTTTTATGGCATGTAGAGATCAGAATTAGATTAGAAATCAGATTAGAATTGAGGTGTCGCTGACCTCTAGTGTTGAGATGGATTAACTGATTGTGTAGTGAACACAAACTCATGTTCAGGTCTACTTTAAAGCATCAAAAAACCATATACAGTAAAATAAAAAATAGAAAAAATAGATTTTTTTTTTCAACTGAAGAGAGCAAGGATTTGTAAAACTATTTCATAAAGATTTAAAAATACTAAAAAGATGCAAGTGAGGAGCAGATCATCCTCCATTTCAGATGCAGAAGGGATTGTTAACACCAGAAAATTATTTTAATGCCAAACCTAGTCCCTCCCCAACCCTAACCCCCAAAAGTTTAATATAGGACTATTATTCAACGTTATTTATAAAATATGAAATAGGTGGTTTGCAAAGTGTCCATTTTTCTAAATGTATGCAATTTACCTAATAGATTAAATCAAACTTTATTTATTTATTTATTTATTTTTTCTTTTATTTTTCTTTCTTTCTTTAGTTATTTTTTATTTTTTTGTATTGAACATATAGGCCTATATAAAGGTAAATACACACATTTACAGACCAAAACAGATAACAACAAGATATATAATACAAAAAATATACAAAGAACCAGAAAAAAAGCCAGGGGTAAAATAAATGACTAAATAAATCTGCAATATATATTTCTCTATAACACGCATCCAACGTGCCAGCTGTTTGGCAAAGTTCAAATGTCAACTGATTCGTTTAAATGTTTTTAGAGTGATTTACTGTAACTGCCAATCTAGATAAATTGCAAACGCAAGAGCTTCGAACGAAAATCTGCCACAGAAACATAACACACAAGCAACTTTGTGATTTTATTGCGTACACTTCCTCATAAACAAGCGCTCGAGTTGAAACGCCGAAAGTGCGGCCGCTGAAATCTCCGTCGCGTTTCCATCCCGGGGCGATGACGTAGCTGCGAACAGTCAACAGACGCGCGGTCGGTCCGGACCGGAGCTACACCGGGGTCAAGATTTTTCTCTTTTTCCCGCTGCCTGTGCGTTTTGGCGATCTGTTTAACGTCGTTCACACTAGGCGGCCGGAATAGAGTGTTTACACGCAGCAGACGAGGCCGTTTGTGGCGGTTTTTGTGCCTGGGAGAGCGCTCCGGAGTGTGACGCCTGTTTTTATTTGTGTTCACTGCGACACGGAAAGTGACAGAGCAGGATTCCTCGTCTTGACAGCTTAAAAACACTTCTGGAGCCTTAAACATGCTGTTGCACTTTACTTCATTGGCTTAAAGAGTCAGTTTTAGTACTTTAGTCGTCTTGCTGTAGGAGAGCAGGCCGGTGGAGAAAGCTTCATCAACATCATCATCATCATAATCTTCATCATCCCACGCCTGGTGTTTATAGTCTAATGTTTCAGATTTAAATACATCTGTCAGTGCTTAACTTATTCTTGAACACGATGAGAGGAAAGCAACATTATTAATGGTGGACAGGGACCTTAAGAACACAGTGTTGTCTACATGATGTGAGATACTCTCTTTTAATGCGGATTAAACTGATTCAGATTGACTTTGAAAGATGTTGTAGGTGTTTACAACTTTGTTAGGATTGCTAAAGAAAGTAATCAAGACATAGGATAGAGTTAAACGCCTTGTGCAACCCTTTAAATCAATACTAGCGACCGTATGAATTAAGTGAGGTGCATAAATAAGAGAAAGATAAGGACCACTGTTTACAGTTATGATGTGAGCTTTTAGTATGCGATGCACTTATTAAAGAAATATTGAACTGGGTTTGAGAGGATTGAACTGTTTTGTAGGTGATTGAGGGAACTTCTGTTGGTTTTGACAGACAGCAGCGTGAGCTCCAGCTCCCTGGAAATGAGAAAATGAATTGCGAGGAACAAGCTGTAGATTTGTGCAATGCTATAGATTTGTGCAATGTGCCTGACAACACTATATCACACCCCGTGGACGAGATCCTTCCCCGTGACGGCCTCCTGCTGATGGATGGAGACCAGGGCCAACGGGACGCTACCGTCCTGACCAGGTTAAAAGACGTCCATCCCAAGGATGATGATTCCACTGAGCTCAAAGCACCGCATAGTAAAAACAACGGATCTGTTGCGGTGTCAGCCGACCCTGTTAACGGTTCTGACGGTGATTTGCAACAGACTACAAGCAAGTTTGAGGAACCACCAGTGAGCAGATGCTCGGTTGGAGATGGCGGTGGTGATGATGGTGAGATGGATATCGGTGTGGATTTAAGTCTGGATGAAAATGGCGTTTTGGAGTTTGAGCCAACAGCCCAGACTCAAAATGAGGAAAGTGCCTCTCATTGTGAAAACTCCTTAACATCAGAAACTGTCATAGAACTGCATTCACAGCAACCTCTGGAAGAACGTCGTGAGGATGTGTCCTCAGAAACCACATCAGCGGCTACAACACCAGGCAATGGAGCTGGGATTAAGCACGGGTCCAAAAGGGTGACCTTTCCATCAGACGAAGACATCGTCTCGGGTGCGGTTGAGCCAAAGGACCCTTGGAGACACGGTGAGACCTTTACAGTTCTTGCATCACTTTTGAACCCTCAAATATTGAGTTACATCCCAAACTCAGAGCTCATCTCCTGCGGTTTGCATTGTTGCTCCGCTCTAAAAGCTTTGCGTAATTGTGCTCAACCATTCGGTCCCTGCTGAGTAGGGTACTGATATGGCAAAATATCATATCACGAGATTTTATCATCTTGGTTTTACTATTTTGCAAGTTGTCTGAGCAGTGCAGGCAAACTAATTTCCCTATTTTAGGGAAACTATCCCTTTAATTACAAGCGGCAGCATGTTTAGTACTATAAGTCTGCTGTCACTTTAAGACCTGCACGCATCTAATATACCCAAAGGACCCTTGGAGACACGGTGAGACCTTTACAGTTCTTGCATCACTTTTGAACCCTCAAATATTGAGTTACATCCCAAACTCAGAGCTCATCTCCTGCGGTTTGCATTGTTGCTCCGCTCTAAAAGCTTTGCGTAATTGTGCTCAACCATTCGGTCCCTGCTGAGTAGGGTACTGATATGGCAAAATATCATATCACGAGATTTTATCATCTTGGTTTTACTATTTTGCAAGTTGTCTGAGCAGTGCAGGCAAACTAATTTCCCTATTTTAGAAACAAAGCCTTATAAGTTGACAAAATATAAAATACAAAAGAATGGCAGGTATTTAGGCCAAGGTGGGCGAAGATAAAAATCTTTGTTCTTATTTTTTTAACAAAGATAAAATAATGACAAAGACACATAATATACAAATAAAACAGACATTGCTTTATTTTTCAGGTACAGTAGGTGTATTTAGCAGTAGCATTCAAGAAATTAAATGAACAAATATAAAAATAAAACACTATACTTCACTGTATAAATTATACATTGATTCTTATTACAGTAACTGTATTAAAGTACTAATTTCTCTTTGTGTTTTGTTGTTTTATTAACATTAAAGAGATGGTTCACCCAAAAAAGAAATGAATACAGGTTTGGGACAACATGAGAATGAGTAAATAATAAAAATTTTTGGGTGAACTATCCCTTTAATTACAAGCGGCAGCATGATTAGTACTATTAGTCTGCTGTCACTTTAAGCCTGCACGCATCTAATATACAGGCACGCATACGTTTTTCTCTCAACGGTGTACGTTCACTTTAGACATAACCAACTGTGTTTATATGTAAATCTTGTGTGTTTTTGACAGTATTAGTGCAATCAGACACAAAAGATAACTTAGTCCAGTAATCAGGCGCTTTTTTAGTGTGCGCGCTTCAGCTGTTCGCGCTCAGAAAAAGCGCATGTCAGAACCGCACGTGAATGCTTGCTAACTAGCACGCTATTAGGAAAGGCGATTTGAAAAGATTCATAAAAAAACCTTATACTCACTTCTTCTGTAGGTGAAGCTGGATCACGATTCACGAATGATTCGCGCGAATATAGACGCATTTAGGTAGATCGTATTACGAATGTAATCCACTGCGTCTTCAGTGGCTCAGATGTCGGGAGTAAATGACGACTGCTATGTTCATTATTAAATCCAACAACAGAACACCTCAATCGCTTAGGAGTCATTCTTGTCTACATTT
>NW_015660498.1:14837-15464 GCF_001515625.1 Sinocyclocheilus rhinocerous | reverse complement strand
CGCGTTGCACAGTTGATTGGGACGGAGATGGCAGAATTGCAACTGATAGAATGTGCGCTGTAGCTCATCATATCGCACACCCCTACTGCTGAGTTGAAGCCAAAGCTCTGAACGTAGCTTCTGTTACCTGTTACGCTCGGAGCAATTCAGGCCTTTTCCTGAAAGCCTCCCGTGATCCGAGTGACATTTGATCCGTACGTCCTCCAGGGTCATTCAGAGGCTCCATAACAACTGCAGAGATCTGCTGCGATCCGTCTGCGCCTCGGGCAGCTGTCTCACAGATATGGAGAAACCTCTCGAACTCTTCCAGACGGTGGGTGTTGCATAACGCACATTCTGAGACATCAGCATCTCGTGTACCGAGTACCAGTTCATCTCTTGGAAAGCACAGTGATCCAGTACCACATGTTGTTCTGCTTGATTGGCTGCAATGTGTCAGATGTTTTTGAGCCAGCGAAAATATAACAGCATGTGCTTTGCTTTCTAGGCCAAAGGTTTTCAAGGTGTGTCTCCATTTACCCTCAGGGAATCTCCTTTGTGTATATCGCACTGGTCAAGGTGTCGTCTGTTGCTTGTGTCTATGGAAGCTCAAAAAGTGAAACAATGATGCTGTTGAGAGTGAGACAC
>NW_015660498.1:4583-14683 GCF_001515625.1 Sinocyclocheilus rhinocerous | reverse complement strand
CGACCTCCGGAGTCGCGGGCGCCAATGTGTCAGATGTTTTTGAGCCAGCGAAAATATAACAGCATGTGCTTTGCTTTCTAGGCCAAAGGTTTTCAAGGTGTGTCTCCATTTACCCTCAGGGAATCTCCTTTGTGTATATCGCACTGGTCAAGGTGTCGTCTGTTGCTTGTGTCTATGGAAGCTCAAAAAGTGAAACAATGATGCTGTTGAGAGTGAGACACTATAAACCCAGTGTTTTTTCTGACAGATGCTGTTTGTTTACTTAGCAGTGTCACATTATAAAGCACCTAGAAAATTCAGCGCTTTTTTGAACTTTAAACTGCATAAACACATTTCATTACACCAAATACACAAAATAATGTTATTTTTAGCAGCATCATATGACCCCTTTAAATAGTTGCTTAAATTACCTATAATGCATTACGAACGAACATAAATGGGCAATGAATAATAATGTCGATTTATGTTATTGTGCAAAAAGTGTTCATTGTTAGTTTATGAGACCTAATGCATTAACTAATTTTAACAAATTTAACCTTGTGAAGTTTTGTATGTATATGGTGTTTAAAAGATCATTAGTAATGTTTGCTAATTCAAAGAATTATCTAATTTGGTATCAGCAGTTTACTTAGTAATCATTACGTAATCTTCCTCGTGGAAAAGAGAGCTTTGGAATTGCAGAGGTTATGTACATTTTAAAGGATCCAGGTCCAGCTATCCCAGGCGATTTGTGCTAATAGCTTAATTTTTAAGTATCTGATTACCTAGCACAAAGGTTGCTGGTTCATTTCCAAGTAATGTTGTCCCTGGAGTTCCAGTGATCCCAATCCTGCTCCGCCACCATTGTGCCTTTTAGCAGGGTACAGTGTGCTAGGATGCTTCAGCAGGACTGTCCTTGCAAATACTGTACTTCGAGCGGCTGGGGTGAACTGCAATAGTTAGTTGAATTACTGATGTGAGTAAACCCTGATCTTGATTTGAATGTGACTTTAACATTTATTCCATGCGTGGTTGAAGACGTTCAGCAGACTCATAATTGTCACATAGTTGCCTGTGCATTTTTTTTCTCACAGTTTTTCATTTCTTTAACTTGATTTCTAATACTCTTTTGTCATTAACGATGATTAGGAGGGAAGCTTTTATGCCACAGGTGTTGGCTGGTCTTATTTCACAGTCACACATTGTTCTGTTGTTATTTAGGTATGAGGAAGTAGTTTAAGTCACCTGCCTGTACTGTACGCTCTATAATTTCCTTATATTCTGAGGCTGAACTTCCCACTTTTGTAGCTTGGTTTCCTACACCATTTCCTCAGACCCAGAGTTTTGGTCTCAGGGAAACACTACAGTGTTTGTGTGTCACCTATTACTGACTTCATGAGCCAGTGGATTAGATCAGAAACCAAACTGCTTGTTCTTTGTTATTCGGTTGTGTTTGCAGTGATTACCTACTTATTACATTTTAAAATATGAAGGATATAATTCACATCTATGCATTTAACAGATAAATAATTTCAGATAAAATGAATCAGTTTTTTTTAAGGCTTTTGTCTCTTATGCTCACCAAGGCTACATTTACTTGATCAAAAACACAGTAAAAACAGTATAATATTGTGAAATATTATTACAACTTGTAATATGTGAATATATTGTGAAATGTAATTAATTCCTGTGATGCAAAACTGAATTTTCGCATGATCCTTCAGAAATATTAAATATTATATTCAGAAATAATTCTAATATGCTGATTGGCTGCTCAACAAACATTTTATTTTGCATACATATTTTTTTGTTGTTGTGTGTTTATTTGTTTTTGCCATTTTATTATTGGGGCCCGTTCTTCATACCTCGCTTAATACATCTGAGATGATTTGAAAGATGTCAGATCTTCTAATCGTGATAACTGATCTCTGGCTAATTTGGTTCTTCAAACGAACGAAATTTGTGGATCTGATTAAAATATCTGGATTAAGTTGTCTAAGATTACTGCGCGTTCTCGTGTTCCCCGTAAAGGGCAGATGTATCGATACTCGAAACCACGATCAGCAATGCAGCGATTGGCTGGCGATAATATAGCAACGTGATGACATCATATAATTAAAAAAGACACCTGACGAAAAACTTGACAAATTTCTGGACCATTATAAGGAAACAGCCAAGTGAACAAAACTACATAAATGTTATAATAGATAAATGAAATGTGCACTGTTTTTATTTTTTATTTTTTTACATGATTCCCAATTATTAATATTCACGATTTCTAGTATTTGTACAGGCTTACATTTTTAGTTCAGTGTTGTAATTAGCAATTCATGTAACTTTATCTTTGAAGCAGATTTGTTATGTGACATAATTAATTAAGTTTCTTAAGGGTCAAGATCATGTTATCTGCGTCTCCTGCACTCCATCAAGCCACTCCCATAATAGCTGTCATCACTCAAATCAATGCATGGCTCAGATTAGCATGTGTGTAAGACTCCAATACAATTATAAAGTAGGGCTGGATTATTCGAATATTCGTTCGGTGGGTTGGCATTCGATTTTCAATTTTGAGATTCGAATATTCTTTTTATTTTTTTCTCTCTCGAACACCTGGCATCCTCCGCGAAACGGTTCTCATTCGCGCTTGAATATGAATCGCCCACGAGTGAACGTCTTGAACGTCATGATTCAGTTCATCTGGAATGAGTGAGGACAAGACAAAGGCAGTGTGCCAAATATGCGATTTGAAACTGGCCTACCACAACAGCACATCAAGTTTGAAAAATCACCTGAGTTCTGTAAGTAGTACGCCTATAGTATATTGTTGGTGTAAAAAAACGAGCTGCTTTTATCCGCCATGTTAATCAGTAATTTTACTCACGATAAAAATGTGCACTTAATTTGCTTGGAAAATGCTTGCGAATACGGCAGTCATAAAAAAACGTACATTGGCTGAACAGTTCTCGACATAATAAAAATGCAAACAGACAGACAGTCACACAGAGATTCCTGCCTTTATTACACTGTGTCTACACCGGACACGACAACAGCTAAAGCCACGCCGCGCCGCATCCAGTGTAGACAGCATCCTATAGGTTCTATTGTATTTTGTCGCGGCCCGGCGTTGGGTGTAGACACGTGTTGAGAGAAGAATATGTTCAGCCCCCTCCCTCCGAAGCTTCGAATATTCGGTGTTGAATACTACCGAAGCTTTGAAGCTCAAAAAATGGTATTGGGACCAGCCCTATTGTAAAGTAATTATTTTATCACGAATAAATCTTTCAATGAGTAAAACTGGCTGTGTCTGTAGTATAATAGATTACACAACATTTATAATATCATTTATCAATTTTTATTATTTTAAATTATTGTCCCCGGATTAGTAGGGTACTCTTGTAATAAAGTAGCAGTGGCTGGGACAGATTTTAAATATCAAGTTCACTTAAAAAGATGCAAGTTTACGGACCTGTTGCTATGACAGCTAGTCCAGGAGGAGCTTCGAAGAACCAAATAATCCAAGATCATGCCAAATCGACAACAATCAAATCCAGCTAACAGAGTTGGCGACGTACGAAGAACGGGCCCTTGTTCTGCATCGTATGCCATTCCTAGACGTATGTTTATGAATTTATGAAGTTACAGCTGTATAATTTCCAGCTCTTTGCAAATTTAATTTTGACATTGTCACAGGATTTCATTGCTTAAATTTATGTGACAAAATCAAAGCCACGCCGCCTCGGCTCCAGACTCATTCTTCCCACTGGTCGCTCTTTTGCAACTAACTTTCTCAGCTGGTCGCACCAGCACATGATTTGGTATATTTAGTATACATTTGGTATATTTATATTTGATTTGGATAAACACTGAGGAATCAAATAAATAAATAAAAGAGAGCCTCCATAGCATAATGTGAGGTAAACGGCAAAGATAAGTTTTTCCAAAATGGAAACAAAATGTTCACCTTCTCTGGTTTAAGAAGCAGTCTTTTACTTGACTTATGCTTGAAAACCATCCATCGTTTCCTCAATATGCGCATCATTTTTGCTGCGCGCATCTTCGCGCTCGTGCTGACGCGGCGAGTATACTCTCTAAGTGCGGTTTCGTTTGCCGTTTGATGTTTCTCATATGCAACAGAAATTGCAGCGCTTATGAGTTGACTAACCTGGTGGTCGCGCCAGTGCGACTGCATACAAAATTTAGTCGCATGGGCAGAAAAAATGGTCGCAGTCTGGAGCCCTGCTCCTCCAAAATGATTGGACAAACATTTTATGGTCCTACGCCTTCCACAGATGATAGAAATACATTTAGAGCACTTAACTTAGTGATTGCTGACTTTCCCAGTAACGGCTGTACACAAAGCAGCGCTCAGCTCACAAACGCTGCTCAGGCATTACAGGCAAGATGAAATGAAAATGACATCCATAATTTTCTGAAGGCAGTCGGTTTCCTTCAGAAATACAGTGATATAAAAACACCCACACCGGGTTTTGACTTTGACACGTGCAGTGCTCATGTTTATTCAACGAAGTCAAAGCCTTTTGGAAAATCTATTTGTGGCGGTCAGTTTTGATATTGTGGCGGGCGCCACAAATAAATCAATGTATGGGAAACACTGAGAAGATCTAAATATTAAAAATTAAAATGAAACTTACCTGCTTGAACTCTTTCATTTGATCCGGGTGTCTGTCTTTAAAGTGTTTTGTTAGTTTGATGTGTTTACTCATTTTGAGGTCGCCTTGTCTCTCAGTGCTTTTGAAGAGAGCGCATCTGCGCACCTTTCGCATCAAGAACCAGGTTGACCGGGTACTCGGTACCACCGGTACTTAAAAAAAACCTGGTACCGTAACGTTTTAATTTTTTTAGTACCGACTTGGTACCGAAGTACCGGATATTTTTCGACAACACTAGCTCCTATTGTGTTTTAACCTCATGTCACAAGATATTCAAGAGGCTTTTTAACTCTGCTGATGGTTTCATTCAGGTCCTTTTTGATGTGTCTTAGCTAGGGAAAGGGCATGGCTGGCGTGGGTGTGTTTTTCTCTCTCTTAACACACACACTGGCCCCCGTGACCATGGCACTGCTGTGTGAATTACTTTGAGGTCCGCTGGCATGAGCTGGTGTGAAGATCTATTTTGAAAGGTATCGCTCAGATGTTACTGCCCTGTGGGGTCCCTGAGAGCTGTACTCGTGTTTGCCATCGGCCTCCGAGGCCCCTCGTGCTGATCTGACAGTGGGATAGGGATATGCCTTTTTTTTTTTTTTTGGTTAAGTATACATTTTTTAATTATATTTATTGCGTGAATACTTTGGTCAACTTTGCCAAAGACTCTTGGTGAAACTTTGGAAAGCTTAGGGTACGTTTAAATGACAACGATGTACTAAAAATGGAAAAGTTTTTTCTTTGTCATTTTGAAAGTTTTGTATACAGACGACAGTGTTGTCAAAATGATCCCCATTCACATCCACGACAACGACTAAAAATGCTGTATCATGCATGCCAGACCAGTAGTTGGCAAGGTCCCTTTGTGAAGTAACACTAAGTGCCAGCACACATTCCTATAGACTGGACACATACTAATGCATGCAATATCGATATTGTTTTCAATAACTTGTACTTTGAAACCCATTTTCAAAAGTTAGCATTTTCAGGCCCCCAAAATGTCATTGTCATGTAAATAAATGGCTGAAAGCGAAACACATAAAAAGTTTTCCATTTTTAGTTGGAAATGATGTCGTGTAAAGTCCCCTTAGCCTCCCTCACATCATAAGAAATGAAGGCTCTTTATTGGCATTGATGTTTCCACGAAGAACCTTTAACATCCATGGAAACTTTCTATTGCATAAAATGTTCTTTATAGTAGAAAAGACTATGAAAATGTTCTACAAACTAAGAAAATATGTTCTTTTAAGATGTAAAACGTTCTTTGGGGAATTGTTATTTTATGGCATCACTGCAAAAACATTATTTTTGGAACCATTTACATATTGAGAGTATGTATACCATTTTAATGTTTTATGCATCGGTCTAGCTTTAGTTGTTATTTAGTTATTTCTATTATGCTTTATAATTTCAGGCCAGCTAACAGGCTAATCACGCAGTAGGGCTGAACGATTAATTGCATTTGCGATAATATCGCGGTATGAAAAAACGCGATTTTTCAATCGCAGAGGCTGCTATTACTCTCTGTCATGTGACACGCGAGAGTAAAGAGGGGTGTTCGACTTGAAGATCGATCGGTGTATGACATCAAAGTATGGCGAGAGAAAGCATAAGTAGACGTCCGCACTCTCTTATAGCTTTCGCAGTACTTTGATGACACACACCCATCAGTCTAAGCAGCGCTGTCGACTTATGTATGGCATCAAAGTACGGCGAGAGTAAACATAAGGAGACGTCCGCGCTCTTATAGTTCTCGCAGTACTTTGATGACACATCCATCGGTCTAAGCAGCGCTGCTTCAAGTCGAGCGCGGGCCATCAGCAGAAAAAGAAAAGAAATAAAACCGTAAACATCCAAAGAACGTAACTTAGAATGGGAGATGGATCGGTTTGTGAAAGCGAAGAGAAAAGCCATAGATGAAGTCGCACAGACCCAGGCAGGTGCTGGTCATTCAAAAGCTAAACGCAGAAAATATGACAAGGCTCTCTTGCTCTCGGCTTCACTCACCGTGTCTATACCGGACGCTGCAGTTGTTGCGTCGCGCCGCAACCGCTCTACACTGGACGCGATAAAGCGACCGTTGCAAATAATTTTAACTTTGTGTCAGTACGTCATAAATAGAACGAGGCATCAGTTTAATGTCGGGTTTTGTCGTGTCGCGCCTAGAACGCATCTACTGTATGCAGCGTCACTGATTATAATGGGTTCTACTGTATTTTGCCGCTCGCGTCCGGTGTTGACACGGTGTTTAATGTCGTTGGTGAGGAGGAAAGCATGTGTGTGTCCTATACCTTAGCGGACAGCATGAAACCCACAAAAAATAAATAAATAACAAGAGAGAATAATAATAATAACAGTTATTCTCTCTATGCTACTTTTCAATGTTTCAAGTGATGCAGGTGTTTTTTCCCTGTAGGTTTTTTAAATTAAAAAAGCATACATTTATATATCATAATGTTTAGTGAAATTGTTTGGTAGTCTGAGGTGGGATGGGGATTCGGGAAAAGGGTTTTCTATCTGTTTTTTTTTTATAGGTTTAAAGGGGGGCGCGACCGAAAAAGTTTGAGAACCACTGGTCTAAAGTTAACAGACAGTGTTTAGTGCAGTCCACATGTTTGTTTATTACAGTGACTTTGAATTACCTAAAGTAGTGTGGTAAAGCAACAGATTTGTTTTTATATTTCTGCAATCTACTTTAGTTTGTGTGATTTGTTACTGACTTTCATATTAATGTTTACACCAGGCTTATTTGTCAGTGCTTTATGTTGTCATAATTATTACATGCTTACAAGGTTGGAAGTTCAACAAATCAGTCAATATACTACTGTGATTGAAGTTGTTAAATAAAAATGTAATTCATATCAATTCGTGCATCACCTAATTTCATCGTAACATACTGTATAGGCTTGGCCTACAGAAAAGAACATTTGTGTTTAATCTAATAGTGTGTTGGTCATACTATACAATGATTTATAGCTTGTCTTTGTTGAATAATACAGAACATAAAGAGCTTTAAAAAAATAATTGCATATTAAATCGCAATATTGGTAAAAAAAAAAATCGCAATTAGATTATTTTCCAAAATCGTTCAGCCCTATCACGCAAGGTTGGTTTGATTTTTTTCAAACAAATAATGTGGCTGATCAAGTCATTGAATTAAAGTATTTCCTCATCATGAATATGAACAAATCTTATCCTTTTACCAGCCCAAGCGATTGGTCTTCCTGATTGTAAAAGCCTGACTTTTGTTGTCACTGCAACCTTACAGCAATAGCAATGATTTCAGAGATGTAAGAGGAATAGAAGAATGCCTATTTTTTTTTTTTTACACTTTGTTGGTCTGTGAGTTGATGGAAGGCTTACAGAGGAGATTGTAATTCATGACACAATCTCATTTGGTCTGAGGTACTTCAGCTTTGGGAACAAGTTTTTGCTGAGTCTGAAACATTGGCGATATTACAGTTCCAGCACTTTTTCAAGAAATATTTGACTGTTTGTTCAACTTTAGCCACTTTTATGTCAAGGGGTTAAACTGATTTTTTTTTAAATGATTATTACGGTCACCTTATAACAGGCTTGGGAACTTTTTACCATTTTTTAAAATGGCTTTTATGTATTTACTCTTGTCCTAGACCAATCTTTTCTACTTTGCAGTTGTTTGTTATTTATTTTTTACTTTCAATTTCTACCTACATTATGGTGCTTGGCAGAACTAGAATGCACTAAAATGCACATTCCTTATAAAAATGTCCATGGAATTATAAGATTTTATTAATTTACATGACTTTTTCAGGTCTAGAAATCATACCTTTGAAATTAGGCTACCTCATATATCCAGGTTTTTAAAGACCATGGGAACCCTGTTGTTTTTCTTCTTTCTTTTTTTTTAACAGTGGTTGAGTGGATGAATCATACTAAGAAATAGGCCTATCTTTTTGTGTGTGTATGTCTTTTTGTGTCTGTGTGATTTAGTTTATTTAATTTTCATTTTTTTTCTTTTTGAGGCTTCCTGGTTGAGAGCCCTTGTCTTTTTTATGAAAATATAATAAAAAAAAAATATTTAATGATAAAATAACATGATAAAACTATTAGGTTTAGAACAGTTTGTTTAGAACTAAACATACAGTAAATATACAATTTTAATATTTACTATGTGAAAATGATTTCTCTCCGTTCCATCATTTCTCAATCAACATTTGTCACAATCAGCAGTTTTGCTCCTAATAAAGATTTTGCAAAAGTTGTGGTTCTTGTTTATGAAGGACATAACTGTGTCAGTGAAGCGCTTGCTTGAGATGAAATATGAGACACGTGATGTGTGAAGAAAACAAACCACTGTTGGGCATTGTTAGTGGACAAATGAGTGTGTCAGTAGTGCCAAAAGTGCCCGCTTCAAGAAACGCTCTTTATGAACACTGGCTTGTGTGGTACATTGTCTCATACCTTGAGCGGAGAGAAAATGAATGTGGCGATGTCTGGGCTTGTTTGATGGAGGAGGAGGACAGCATGCAGTCTTGCTCAAGTGTACGAGCGTTTGCGTCTGAACCCCGAGGGGCTCTATTTTGTCTGCTGACAGCACCTCACGATAATTGCCAACATTTAGCTTTTGTTTACATATATCCTTATCAAATGGCAGTGCGCAGTTTAAAGGAGCTGTCATTATCTTTGCTTTGAGGAAGACCAGGTCTTGCTGTACTTTACAGTTTGAAGTTTGAGCAATCGCACTCCTAGAATCTGTTTAAACTGAGACCTAATTGCCTTTCCGCCTGTGGGATTCACTTTTATAAACTTGTGTAATGTGCCGTCTTGATGTCTCAAATGTTTAAAATTTTCACCCTGATCAGATGTGTTTCTGGAATGGACTGGATCTCAGTATGTGGCTTTAGAAATTGGACTATTGCATCAAAAATTGACAAGCCAAGTTTAATTGAGGAAATATAAAAATTGTGTAAAGGCATTCACAGCATATTGTTATTCTAAACTTTAAACCATTACAATTTATTCAGTCTAGATTTTTTTTCTCCATTTGTTCCTTTTTTTTTATTTTTAATAACTTTGATGTGGAAAATTGTCAATGTTTTAGTTGCATCAGTGCTTCCCACAGGTGTGAAATATACTTGCGGTGGTAGCTGGGTGGAAATCCTCCTATTACCCACGGCACAAAAATGGTCCACTACATGTGATAAACATCAAATAATGTGTGATTTTAATTATATTTTTATTATTGAAATTCATTTTAATACAGATTATGCTGTGTTTAGGGGGATATGAAGTACTTTTTATCCATTTACCACAAAATTCCTCAACTACACCATTAGCATGCATTTGAAAGATTACATTTAGTGGTCGACCGATATATTGACAAGGCCGATATATCGGCCGATATTTTGCATTTTTCAAATAAGTTTTTCTGTTTCTGTTTTCTGTTTCTGTTTGATGTGTTCGAGGCGGGACTTTTAT
>NW_015660498.1:0-4529 GCF_001515625.1 Sinocyclocheilus rhinocerous | reverse complement strand
AATTGAATGTGGACAGGAGGAGAGTTCAGCTTCACTGGAGATGCGCGATCGACAAACTTTAAACTCGTGATTTCAAATTATGCTGCGCTTTATCCATTTGCCCACTGTTTCATTCATGTAATTTTCATTGCGTGCTGTATGTAAAATGAGTGTTACCTTGGCTTTATTTGAAAAAATATGATTCCCAATGCTCACAAACTTCCCAGAATACTGAGTGCCCTGTTGGTTACAGTGTTTACTTCCTTTCTAATTAAATTTTTATTAAATATTCATTTATTTGTGAAAAATGCTTTGTCATCTAAAGTAGGCCTATAAGTATGTTTATTTTACACGATCATTTTTAATCCATTTTCAAATGCTTTCAAATTTCTTAAATATAAATTAAAATAAATAAAATTATATCGGCTTTATATCGGCCATCGGCCACCCTGCTTTCCAAGATATCGGCATCGGCTGTCAAAAAACCCATATCGGTCGACCTCTAATTACATTTTTATAAAAAAAAATAAAAAACTTTAATGATCATCAAAATTAAATATTTAATTTGTTTCTGGATATTGATCTAGGTGATCACGCAAACGCACATGCACACATACCTGTGTCTCTGCAGCGCATGTGGGATTGTCAGTGGGAGTAAATGGTTCTCGCGCACACCGAACGAGCAGATATGAAACCTACGCGTAACCTCTTCACGTTGTGTCTTTTGCACGCTCAAGTTCGTTATTAAGTGTAGACGTATGACAAGTGCACTCAAATAGAGATCAGCTGATCATAGCTGTACTGGTTTTTTTTATTATTATTATTTCTCATTTCCATAAATATATCTAGTAGTTGAGTTAATGCAAGGGTAGGGCTGGACGATATGGCCAAAATTGATATCACGATACTGGTAATGTTGCTGGAGATGGGCTTATTTAAAATGAAAACTCATTCTCTGGCAGCAGGAGGCGCTTTTAGAGTGATAAAACTAGCGGTTTCTCCAGTAATGGCTGTAATCAAAGCAGCTCCGCTCATGAACGCTTCTTTATCAGATCAAATGAAAATGCCATCGAAACTTTTCTGAAGACAGTCAATTCCCTTCAGAGATAGATTCATATAAAACACCCGCGCCGTGTTATGATTTTGAAACGTGCAGTGCTCATGTTTATTCAACGAAGTCAAACGGCACAAATAAATCAATGTATGGGAAACACTGGTAATGTATATCGAAATATCGGAAATGTGTTTAAAAATCATATCACCGTTATTGAAAAAAATTATATCGCGATACATATTGCTATTGAATTATTGTCCAGCCCTATGCAAGGGCTGGAAATCTATTTATCATTAGCTGAAACTTTGTCTTTAACGCGGCTCATGATTGCTTAGCAATGGCATGCACCACTGAAGCACTTTTGAAAAGAGGAGAAAGTGGCGCGGCCGGTGTTGTGCCCAATTCTGACCCCACTGCCAGATTATTACCCCCCTAGTATTGGTAGGTTTAGGAGTAGGTGTGGGGGAGGGGTTAGGATCAGGCAATCAGGTAGCGACTTCAACGAGGGGGTAATAATTTGGCAGGGGATGAAATTGCGACATGTGAACGGCCTTTAAATCGATTGCAGATAGTTTCATCATCTCAGGCGGATATAAAAGTGTAAGAGAATAAAAATAATGAAAAGCAAAATTGTGTTAACAAATATACTTCGGCGGCCTGCCCAGGTAAAGTTTATGTGTGGGAAGCACTGTGCATTAACTTGGTACTGATAGTTTTTTTTTTTTTTTGTTGTTGTATGTGGTTTGAGCTGTATGGAAATGTCCTCTGGCTTTGTTACCTCACTTATTAATCTTCTACAATCATAAATATATTATGCAGTTAATATCCAGAGGCTTCAGGGCAGGCGAGTAGACTCTTCCTGAGAAATTCAGGGATGTATTTCACAGTAAAGTGGCACAGTTCATTTACACTGGCAATTGATATTCTGTGCTTAGCTTTAAGCGCTGGCACCAGGACATGCTTTTTTGTGCTCAGAAATATCATTACAATTTTTAACATATGAATGACCTTCAGAACCATTGAGTTTTGGCGTAAATGCCACTGATGAAATTGATGTAATGCTTTGCAATTAAGTTACTGGAGATAATATTGTTTTAGATATTATGTGCTTGCATGCTGCTTTCTGACTTTGAGTAGTTCTTGTTTATTTTCTCTGATGTCGTGCTTATAAGCTGTTGTGCTGACAGACTTAGATTTTTAAAGGGATAGTTTGTTTTAAAATCAAAATTGTCATCATTTACTCACACTCGTGTCTTTCCAAATAAGTATGACTTTCTTTCTTTTGTGGATCATAGAAGAAGATATTTTGAGAAATGTTCTTTTTTTCCCCATACAGTGGAGGTCAGAGGTAACTAAAACTAGTGGCTGACTGTTTGTAATTTCGCCGAGGCTGATCTTTGGCATTTTTGTAATGATCAACTTCAGCGGCTAAGTTTTTCTGTTCAGCCGATAAGAGTGGAAAACATGATTTTATTTTCACGGCGCTGAGAACATAGCACTAAAGTGCAGATACACAGGAGTACACATTCTCTGCTGTCATTATTTATTTCACTGCTTTTGTTTATTTTTTAAAATAACGTTTAAAAAAACATTTTTTTAATTGATTCATTGTCAAATTATTTATTTATAATATTATGTGAAATAAATATATTAGGCATATGACGGTATCAGATTTTCATGTTGCGATAATTGCTGAAGCTTTTATCACGTAAGCTGTATTATCCCGATACTGAACTAAGTTGCAAAAAAAGTGTTATACTATAACAGGTATAATAATTTTTTTCTTATAACAAAAAGTTGCATATTTAAATGTTCAATGTAAACAAATATTTCAAGATTAAAGTACAGAAGACCTATAAAGAACTTTAGGTAACGTTTACTATAAGGTCTCGTTAGTAAATATTAGTGGAATGCATTAACTAACATAAACAATGAGAAATAGTTACATTTGTTACAGAAGTTATGTTAACGTTAGTAAAGAAAAAAATACAGCTGAACTTTGTTAGTTGTTAGCTCAGGTCCATTAAATAATACAGTTACGACTTTTGATTTTAATAATTTAAAACATTAACTAAGAAGTTAACATTAACAAAGATTAATAAATGCTTTAGAAGTAGCTTTCACTGTCAGTTTATATTAGCTGTTTAATTAACTAATGCTAACTAATGGAGCCTTATTGTAAAGTGTTACTAGACAATAGGCCAATAACGAATCAGAGCATTTCAGTCAATAGGGCATGTTGTAGTCAGTTTAAAATGTAAAAATGTTTAAGTTTGAAAATAAAGAGCAAGTATTAAGTATTCAGCACTGTGTTGAACACCATTGCGACTACAAAAATCTGAATGGCTGTTTAAAATATATAAATCCTTTTCAGAAAGAGAAAGTAGTGCAGCTGCTTTGTTTACAAATATATATCGATGGACTGCTAACCAGAACTGTTAGGTTACCAACATTCTCTAAAATATTTTCCTTGGTGTTTATTTTTTGTAAGAAAGTTATACAGGTTTGGAATGACACAATTTTCCATTTGTGTGAATTATGTTTCATGTTTCTGCATGTTTTTGTAGGATTGTGTACTGCTGTGCCACTCACTTTGTATTGATCTAAGTGTAATGAGTTTGAATCTGAAGGAGCAGTCTTTAATTTAGATGTCTGGCCAGCTTCAGTAAGTGTTCTCCACCAGTGCTTTTGGAAAGACGCCATTCAGAGGAATGCAGTCCACAGGTTTCCCCAAAGGCTGTTTGCTGAAGGACAGTTTCTCATTGATTCACCCCACTCTCGTGATGCTATGATCTATAGTGGATGTAGCTTTAGGGAAGGAGATACTGATGCTTTATCGCGGTAACATTTTCAAATGAACCATGCTGAAATTTTACCACTGTGCAGGTCTGTTTATCTTAGTAGATCTGGAACCGGGAAGTGGTAAACACATACACACACTTATGGATATTTTTTCAGGTTATGAAACCTACCTAGATGGTGTGTCCAAATATCTGCAAAAAAAAAAAAAAAAAGAAGGCTGCACTTAAAGATTACATATTTTACACATTTCTGGAGTTTTATTTTAAGTCTTGATGTCCTTAATATATTTGCGGTATAAGTACCAAAAACCATCTCAATATATTTTTACAGCTCCTCTCTCAGAAGCTCTGCAAAGAACAGGTCGATTTTGGCCTGTCTAATTAATATTCATGAGCCTCTCTTCTGATTGGCCTGTTGTTTTCTGAGTGACGCATGGCCAGGCCAACCACAGGTAACTAGGGTCATGTATGCGCCTGCCTGCTGTGGATTGGTGATACTCACAAGTAAGGTCAATAGAAACACCGGTAATGATGGTCACTGCTGAGGGAAATGTCCGGCCTTACATGTTTGAGCCGAACTCAGACCCCGAATCGGCGATGACAGGAGACAACCAACCACCTCCTCAAAATCACTTACAACTAGGCTTGCCGCAATAGACAGTGTTGACGGTGATACCGGTGTTAAGCCGCAACAC
>NW_015660497.1:362869-369928 GCF_001515625.1 Sinocyclocheilus rhinocerous | reverse complement strand
CAGGCTAGCCTAATCAGATTTAAGGGAAACAATGTAATGTAATGTAATAATGTAATTATTACAAATGTAATAATTAGATTACTAAAGCATTAGCTCCATTGAAAGCAGCACAACCCTTAAAGAATAAAATTGTGGCCTATAATTAGGGTTGCAAAATTCCGGGAATTTTCACAACTGGAAACTTTCCATGGGAATTAACGGGAATTAATGGGTATAAACTGGGAACTTAGATATAGTTGAGAAAGAAATCTCGTAGCATAATTTTGGTTAAAACAACCAGATTTCATGTAATTTCAGTTGAATTTCTACCCTACACACTGCTCAATAACGTGCACACAGCACACTGCTTAGTGCAGGCCACACGCACTGTGCATTCCTTCATAACATGCACAGATCATTTCTTGAATACTGCACACAAAATATCAAAATGTCCATCTTGGTGAGTATTCATGTAAATTACATAAATATTACAAAAAATATGTTTAAAACTTGTGCTGTGTGTAAGCTACTGTGCAACTAAATTATACCATTGTAAAAACAAAAACACTGACTGAACAAACATTTAGGTGAGATGATAATTTAAAAAAAAACAAATCTGTCTAAAAATGACCCTCCCCCACACACAATCCCCCCTAGTCACCTAAAGGGGGAATTCCCCTCCATTTTCTCTGAAGCCACACTTGCTGCATTTGAGCCCAAGGATTACATCTAAGTTTTGATATTACTTGGGCAAATATATTTGATCTATGATATTAAAGTTTAACTAGCAAATTCCAAAAAGTATTTATACAGTATTTAGCTAGCAAGTAAATCAGATATGCTATTAACCACTATTACATTGACAATTTATGAGGCTAGGTATCATGTGCTAGCTAGCTCAAGCTGTGATGCTCTTTCTTTTACCTTCTGCTAGCCAGTTTTCTGTTATCATATAGAAGTACAGTACTGGTCAAAAGTTTGTACCCATTACTATTTTTAACGTTTTTAAACATTGCATCTCTTATGCTCATCAAGCCTTCATTTATTTGATCAAAAATACAGAACAAAACAGTAATATTGTGAAGTATTATTACAATTTAAAATAATGACAAAATACCAATACATATAATAATAAAATAATGCATTTTCAGTTTTAATATACTTTAAAATAGAATGTATTTCTGTAATGCAAAGCTGAATTTTCAGCATCATTACTCCAGTCTTCAGCGTCACATGATCCTTCAGAAATTATTCTAATACGCTAAATTATTATCAATTTTGGAAACTTAATTTTAATATTTTTTTTTATTATTACCTGTGATACTTTTTTTCAGGATTCTTTGATGAATAAAAAGTAAAAAAAAGTAGAAATCATATTTTACACCACCATTCAAAAGTTTGGGGTCAGTAATTTTTTTCTTTATTTTTTTGAAAGAAATATTTAATATATATTTAATATATAATACTTTTATTCAACAAGGATGTGTTAAATTAATAAAAAGTAATAGTAAAGACTTATGTATTGTTAGAAAATATTTCTATTTTGAATAAATGCTGTTCTTAAGTTTTTATTCATCAATAAATCCTGAAAAGATTCCAAACATTTGTATTCGTTTGCATGCATGGCAGCTTATGATCAAACAAAATGTTTATATTTATGTTTGTATGAGATACAGTTTCTATAAATTTCCCAAAATGTCCAATTAATTCCCATAAATTCCTGTTAAGTTTCCAATTTGGAATATTTCCAAAATTCCCCAGATGAAATTCCCATGGAAAGTTTCTGGAAATTTACCGGAAATTTTCCGGCCCTTTGCAACTCTACCTATAATACCTCAAAGCGGGAGGTCTGCAAATCTCTAACTGCTCGATCCGCACACAGGGCACAAGTACTCGTGTTGCCAACCATCACCATGGCAGCTGAGGGTGGGAGTCAGGGAGCCGCTCTCTGTGCTGACAGGCTGGAAGTGCTGGTGACAAGTGGCCATAAGTTCTCCTCAGTGGAAACCTGGGAGTGTGCCTGCTGCAGCACTCATGAAACAAACTATTAACACAGAACTAATCCTATTCATGCCGCATAATAATGATTGAAATTAAATCTCTACTGCAATAGGTCTTATGAACTGCAATATGATCTATACTGCAGTTTAATAAATCTAATGTTAATATTCAATACTTTTATACAACAGATACATTATTGACAGATCACAATAAGTTATATCTAAAATATATATATAATTGAAATTAAAGCTATATATAATGTTAGCTATATATAAAATGTCAAGTGAGGGATATTGCACATCCAGCCAGTTGTTATCACAGAATAAACCCCGACATTTTATTAACTCATTAAACGCAATGCTTCCACAAAGAAAAACAGTTAACAAATGGCTTTAGACAAGATGGACATTTAAGGCATAATATACATGTACATATAAATATATGTGTGTGTGTGACCCAGGACCATTTTTTAAAATTGAGATTTATACATAATCTGAAAGCTGAATAAATAAGCTTTCCATTGATGTATTTGGCTGAGATACAACTATTTGAAAATCTGGAATCTGAGGCTGCAAAAAAATCTAAATATTGAGAAAATCGCCTTTAAAGTTGTCCAAATGAAGTCCTTAGCAATGCATATTTTTTATATATATTTACGGTAGGACATTTACAAATTATCTTCATGGAACATGATCTTTACTTAATATTCTAATGATTTTTGGTATAAAATAAAAATCAATAATTTTGGCCCATACAATGTACTGTTGGCTATTGCTGCAAATATACCCGTGCTACTTATGACTGGTTTTGTGGTCCAGGGTCACATATATATTTAAGAAAAAAGTAATAAATTAATATTACTAGGATTTCATTGAACACATTAGAAAACAAACAAACAAACTTAGTACCCTGAGCCGACAAATTATAATCTCTGTTGGCGCCATAGCATTGTGGTCAGCATAAATAAATAAATATGTACGTTTGTATGTATGCAATGCATGTACTGTATGTATGACTCATACTATACACTGTAAAAAATGATTGTGATTTAAACAGTGAAAGACTGTAAAAATGCTACAGTAAAAACCTGTTAACTGGTTAACAGTAAGTTTCCATACTATATACGGTGAATAAATGTAATTACATTTAATGTAATTTTACAGTAAAATACTGTTAAAAATGTTTTTTTTGGAAGTGAAAAAGAAAAAGTAATTGTATAATTTACAGTTTATAATTTATTTATTTTGTGCAGTATACACATTTATTTATCCTTCACACTTCCTCGTTTGTTCATTTATTTATTGTATTATTTTTGCAGTTTTAGCCCTACATATATCCTGTTCTGCACTTTCACATTTCTCCATGTTTCTCTGTCGCTCTTACTTACACATAAAGCAGTCATATAATAAGGTTTAAATGGTACAGCAAAATCTCTACTAGCGAACATACTTTATATACCCTATCATTTAAAAGACCATATTAAGGATAATTTGCTGCATTCCATCGCAATACAGGCTTTGCTATCTAAAAACAAACAGACTGTAAAGGATGAAAACATTAAGCTTTGCTGGATATCCAGGGAGCATGGAAACTGTCTGGCTGCGGTGTGGATGCTGGTGGAGGGACAGGAACGAGTCAGTGCCGACCGGCCTGTGATTCAGATCTCACAGCAGCCAGATTCAGGTTGGCAGGAGAAGATCTGATCATTACACCACCCAAGCTGGTTGAGTGGAGTGCCTATGGCTTTTCTTTTCCTTTCCCAAAATTTTCAGATAGGGCTTTGTCTAGTTACAAATGACAGTTTCTTTGAATTTCTGCATCTTGACTGCTACCTCAAGAATTTCTGTTCTCTATTAAATTCTGAATGATGCACTACAACTGAGCTTCATTATGAAAGGTCCCTTTTTAATAAATTAAATTCCCAGAGATTTTTATTACATTATTGTAAATAGGGTGGCCATCTGTCCAGTTTTAGGTCGGACAGTTACCATGTCCACCTACCAGCGCAGGCTTGAGTCAGATGCTCATTTGTCCTCCTTTTAATATCATCACTATTTTATACTTTATCCGATGGTATATAATAATAATAATAACAATAATTATATATTATACATATATTATTGACTGTTTTTGTTCTATTCCACCGACAGAAATAGTTCAGAACAAAGTGGCTGCAGAATCATTGCTTCTCTGATCAACAGTGGTGTTTCGTTCCTGAATGATTCAGCTGTTTTGAATGACTCTATTGTTTGAAAGAATCAATGATTCACTCATTTAGACAATGACTTGCCACCACCTGGCATTTAAGTTTCATGTATTTTCCAACATTTTATGTTTCTAAAGTCAATATTTTATATTTAATACAATAAGCTCATAACAACGTATGCAATTGCAACTGCATGCATGTACACAAGGTTAGAAAAGTTGCACTAAATAACTACATACATACAGCGGGTAAAATAAGTATTGGACATGTCACCATTTTTCTCAGTAAATATTTTTCTAAAGGTGCTGTTGACATGAAATTTTCACCAGATGTCTATAACAACCCAAGTAATCCATACGTACAAAGAAAACAAAACAAATAAGTTCAGAAATTAAGTTCTGTGTAATAAAGTAAAATGACACAGGGAAAATTTATTGAACTCATGAAGAAAGGGAGGTGCAAAAAAGCATGGAAAGCCAAGACACCAGCAGAAATCTATCAGTAATTAGAAAGCAATCCTGCCCCTAGTCAGCGGAAATTAATATTAGCTGGTTTAGTCCCAAATGATGGCCTATAAAAATGTGTCTCATTACCAACATGTCACACAAGAAACATTTCATGATGGATAAAAGCAAAGAGCTTTCTCAAGACCTTCTCAACCTTATTGTTGGAAAACATACTGATGGCATTGGTTACAGAAGGATTTCTATACTTCAATGGGCCAAAATCACAGCTGAGCAATGCATGCGACTAGTTTCTCCATACAGGAGGTGTCTTGAAGCTGTCATTACCAACAAAGGCTTTTGTTCAAAGTAATAAATACTTTTTCCCTGGGTCATTCCACTTTATTACACAGAACTTAATTTCTGAACTTATTTGTTTTTTTTTCTTTGTATGTATGGATTACTTGGGTTGTTACCGAAATCTGGTGAATATTTCATGTCAACAGCACCTTTAGAAATATATTTACTGAGAAAAATGGTGACGTATTCAATACTTATTTTACCCTCTGTACATCCATTCATCCATACATACTGTACCTTTACAAGGTGAAATATTGTCCTTTAAAGGGATAGTTCACACAAAAATGAAAAAAAAAAAAGTATAATGAGTATAAGTTAATATACTCATTACTCATTCTCAGAGGAGAATTTCTTTATTCTGTTGAACACAAAAGTAGATATTTTGAAGAATGCGGGTAACCTACAGTTGCTGGTAGCCACTGACTTCCATAGTATTTTTTTCTCCATACTATGGAAGTGAATGGCTACCAGCAACTGTTAGGTTACCCACATTCTTCAAAATATTTTCTTCTGTGCTCTGTGAAAGAAAGAAACTCATACAGATTTGGAACAACATGAACATAAATGAAGTCAGAATTTAAATTTTGGGGTGAACTATTTTTTTATTGGATGAGATTTTTCTGTCATTACTTGTAAGTTTAATATTATTTTTCAGTTTTTATCCTGGCTTCACTGAATCCTGCAAAGTGTCCTCCTTTCTGTTGTTTTAGTAATTGCCACCCTAATTGTAAATCTGCAAATTACATTCTCCTCCTCCTCAAATGAGTGCCTAAGTGCAAAAATCAATCGTGAACACTTGAAACACTTGAATCTCCACTCATACAATTTGTATGCTTTTTAAGCAACTCTTTCTTTCACAGGCCTCTTCTGAGTCTCTGCATGGGTCTCACAGTCTTCCGGTGCCTGCTCACGACTGCATGTGTTTTGGTTATTAGCATTCCCACTGCCTGTGCTAATAGGAGTGCGTTATCACAGCTGTCTATTCAAGTCCTCCCCCTCATCACTCGCTTCCCATTGATCCACTGCACCAAGCCTTTTCCGCTTAAGATGTGTCCTTTCAAGAATAATCGCCCGCTCAGAGTCTGGCTCCACAATCACAATCCTCTGCAGCTAATGTTGATAGGGGTCACAGGCAAAAGCACTGAGTGATGCAATTTTAGGCCATAAACATGGTAACCAAAATCGTAAACTGCAGGGAGCTAAAGCAGGCCGCTCTCTCTGCAGGAGGTCAGCGCTAACAAGCCACGGCTGCTTTGCGCAGGGCCTGCGGCACCAGAGGAACGAGCCTCCTAGAGCGTCCATGAGCACAAATGGTGTGCAGATGTACTGGTAACGTCCCGTGCTGGGACCCAGTAAGAGCGACCTGTCTGTCCACTCGCACAGTATAGTGGGGGTGCTGGCGAAGTGCCATTGCCTCATACAGCGGCCATGTGCTCCGAGGTCTGCTGACTCTATCACCCTGCTGACCCTCATTGCGTAAGCATGGACGGAAATAGAAGAGCAGAGGTCCTCCTCATCTAGTGCTGCTTAAAGGAAGAACAAGTTTACTTCTGACTGTTTCGAGAGTGACTACATAAAGAGAAGGCACTTTTCAGAGATTAATAGATGGTTATCACATCTCTAAAGCACTACTCAGATGGAAGTAGTTTTATGTAGTAATTTTATATCTATACATACACTACCATTCAAAAGTTTGGGGTCGGTAACAGGGTTACTACTGTAAACTAAAACTAAAATCATAAAAAAACACTTTACTTAAAAACTTAAGTTCAACTATACAAGTCATTTTGGTCCCACTTTATATTGTGGCCCTAATACCTGTGTACTTACATAGTAACTAGATGTGTACATAGTAAGTAACCACAGTGTAAGTACACATTGGTACATAGTATCTAGAGCTGTAATATTTCTGTAACTGCACACATGTAACAACCCTACGAATGGTTTGTGTAGTACAAACGTGTAACAGGACATATATAACTACATTGGCCCCACTTTATATTAAGTGGCCTTAACTACTATGTACTTACATCAAAAATTAAGTACAATGTACTTATTGTGTTCATATTG
>NW_015660497.1:360869-362652 GCF_001515625.1 Sinocyclocheilus rhinocerous | reverse complement strand
GTGTGTAGTTACACAAACATTACAGCTGTAGATACTATGTATCAATATGTACTTACACTGTGGTTACATACTATGCACACATCTAGTTACTATGTAAGTACACATGTATTAGGGCCACTTAATATAAAGTGGGACCATCATTTTTAAAATAAATTACATCAATGATACTAAAATAACACTGAAATCTTTTTTGAAATAAGTCTCATGCTCACCAAGACTGCATTTATGCTTTCAGACAATAAAAATGGTAACACACACACACACACACACACACACACACACACACATAAAAAAACATACCTTATTCAGGTGATGGCAAATCTGAATTTTCAAGCAGCTATTACTCCATTGTCACATGATCCTTAATAAATGATTTGGTACTCAAAAAATATTTCTTATTATCAATGTTGAAAACAGTTGTGCAGCTTTGTGTAACAATAATAAACCACAATTGCTGTCATTCCAATTCAGACAGGATTACAGCTCTCAGACAACCATAATTGCTCCATGATTTTAACCGAGGATGTTTGACGGAAAACACCATCTTGTTCAATTCTGACAGGATTAAAATCACAAAACGCATCTGTGAAACACAAAGTTACATGACCTCCTCAGGGAAAACCAGATCCATCCAAAAAGGCTTCATCTATATAAACATCAATAGCAGAAAACTGCTAAAAAAGCTTATGCCACTAATGTGGCCGTTTTAACAAAGAGCTGTTTGTTATTTTTATTAATACATTTGTTTTTGCCAGAGGACATCTAATGGACAATTGTTTAGCAAAATTAAGCAGGACACATGCTATTCTAGTTAGAGTCATGCAAAAAGCACAATTGCTGCTTTTATGGATTTGTTTGTTTGTGTTTTAAGTAAAAGCTCTGATTGTTTGAAATAATGAAGCATTATTCAATTTAGTTACACACACATAATCAAAACCACTATGGAGACTTCAAAGATAAATACACACACTGCTTTCCCAGGAAAAGTACTTTTTATAGATAGAAAATCTTTCCTTCTGGGATAAAGGACCTTGATTCCAACTTGCATTTATTATGGTTTATTTTGAGGCATTATATGCAGAGAAATACTTTCATTCTGCTTCTCTGTATTCCCTCCCGTCTCTGCCCTGAGGGCACATGTAAGAAGGTTTTTGTGTCACACAGGACAGGAAGGTTCTCCCAGTCTAGCCTTTTGTCAAAAAACAGGATAAAAAAAAAAGCTAGCTGCCAACAGCGGCTTGTCACTGTTATGTTGACCTGAGCTGTTGCGGCTGAGCCCTTCAATGGTGCCGCCCACAGCAGCTTTGCTCTCCTTTCATACTTTGATGCCTCCTGCTTTTTACCCAGCACCGCTCATTCTGTGAATGACGGAGGAGCCGGGTTAAACTCGGTTGACAGGTGAGCACTGATATGGAATACAAGGGCATTCCTGAAATTACGTGAGGTTACAGTGTTCTGTAATCTTAGTGACATTATAGTCAATTCACTCTTGCTACTGTAGGTATGGGCCTATTAGCATTTATATAGGATGATTGTATCTAATATCCAGCTCGCGAGTCTTATTTTCTGCTCTTACACAATGCAGCAAGGTACCAAACATCACAACTGGATGTACTAAATTCAATGGGATAAGATACAGTGAGTACTTCATTCTGATTGCTGGACTGGGTCTTGTATAAACACTATGGTTTGGTCAGAAAATCATATTTTGATTATTTGGCAAATATTACAATCACAATATGAACATTTAACATATTATATATATATATATATATATATATAT
>NW_015660497.1:336225-360710 GCF_001515625.1 Sinocyclocheilus rhinocerous | reverse complement strand
TATATGCATTTACTGTATATATTAAATATAATTTTATATATATGTGTGTGTGTGTGTGTGTGTGTTAATTATATTATATTTCATATTTATTTAATAAAATGTTTATTTCTTCATTTATTAAATAAAAACAGTAATAAGTTGTTTATTAAATTGTGTTCTTTGCAATTTATGTACTTTGAATTATTTAATTTCTTCTTATCTATCTATCTATCTATCTATCTATCTATCTATCTATCAAATATAATAATCTGTGTATGTATGTATATGTATATTCATGGTGTCTCAGAAACACTTCCAAATCCTGGATCCCTTGCTGTGCAAATGCAGTCTGCTGAAACATTAATAAGCCAATGTAATACTCCTGTCCTTCTGTCCTTGTGGGCAGACACAAAATGGCTGGAGGGTCTGAGTGCAAGAACACTCTGTGTTTACCCTGAACATCTGTTCACCGTGTATTTCATTACACTTTTTCCCTGCTAGAGGACCCGCTTGAGCCCAACTACAACTTTACAACCTCTGTACTCGCACCCAGGCTCAATATATCCATGACGCACTGACTTGGGAACATTAGCTAGACAGACAGAGGGTTATCAGCAGGGCACATTGTTGTGAAAAGCAGCATCCAATAAATCTGTCAGCTGACTCCTAGCGTGATTTTGATTGGAAATCCAGGGAAAGATGCCAGAATATCTTCCCCAGATTAATCAAGGCAGATTAAATCTGGGATAATCTAGTCTAAATAATCCTAAACAGCATGGATATTTCATCTGCTTACTCGCCTCAATCTGTGGCCAAAACACCAAAGAGTGTGTGGGAATGGTGAAATACCTAACTATTCTCCTCCTCACATCCAGTTTGACACATTGATCCAAGCTAATTAAGGCTTAGACATGATCCCATAGAAACAAGTCTCTCAGTTTGATTGAGCATAACATAATGAGCGCCAGCTCAGTGAAGACCTTCAGTTCTCGTCCCTAAACCATGGCACTTCTGGACTGGAATAATCATGAAGAGGAGTGTGCGTGCCCTTGATGTGCTGCTAAGATGTCTTCATTTCTACACCATCAGTCTAAAATCTCATTGCTGGGAGCACTCCGCTGACCCATGACGTATCGATTTCTCAGGTGCCCTGACAAGAGAGAGAGATAACCTGGACAGGTTGTCCTTGGACCTCAGAAGCCTCGTCGCCTGTGATCAGCGAGCATATACAATTCTCCGTTCTCTGCCATTCAGCTGGCCAGCCGATGTATAGTTTCTGTCAGCAGCTGGAAGTACATCAATTGATGTACTGATGGGATGTGACAAGAAGGCAGCCTATATTTGTGTTGGGGGCTGAGCCCATGTCCCTCTCAGTTAAACTGAGTTAAAGTTGATCCAAGCAAAGGACTCTGGACATGTTAGGAGAGCTGTCCAGAAAAGGGATAATTTGTAGGGATATCTGGATATTTGGGATTATTGTTTTGCACACGCAAAAGCGATCTACAGAAGATACAAAATTGAAGCTCCAATTGATGTGTGTGTGTGTGTACAGTGTATATATATTAGGGATGTGGGATCTATCTATCTATCTATACACACATATACATATACACACACACATTGGTTTTTAATATAAAATAATATATATCAAAGATATTGATATATGTTGAGATGTTTTTATTTATGGAGAAAGGAGAAAAATCTGCAACCATGTTAAAACCCAAATAATTTTTGTTCTGATGAGCTATCAAAACATTGCTTTATTTGTGAGCCAATGGTGTGCGTTTGGAGCAGGACTATTGCATATGATTATCCAACCAATGGCAGAAGGAGGAGTGTTTGGAAAGTCTGTTTGAAACATCAAGTCATTATTTTTGCAATTGCATTTAGTTGGTGGCACAAAAATGACACACTTTACTCCATTAGGTCTCCCGAGCAATAAAGGAGCCACAGCTGAGCAATAAATTTCCCCCTAAATCTTTTACAGTCCTGAGAATCCTTAGTTACTTATTCATCCACACACTTCACAAGGCAGTAGCAGCGGTTCATACATGAATCTCTCTCATGCGAGTTCACCTGTGTGACTAATGCAGATGTTCAATTCTGTTGAAAAGCCCTCACAGCGGAGGCACTCACCCACCTGAGTCTCATGAAGAGGATGAAGGCGACCAGCAGGGCTCCCAGAGAGATACAGTGTCCCAGGTAGTTTATGATGACTGCAATGTGGTAATGCAGCTTGCTCTTCTTCTGAAAGATCACAAGGGACAGACACACATAGAAACACATTAGGAAGATGAGAGACTGATGTCCTGCAGATATCTGGCATCTAAATCCCAACATGGAATAACTCCTAAAAGCTTTCTGGGGCATTACAGGGAGAGAAAGAAAAAAAAACTGCAGGAGAGAAAAAAAAGTTCCAGAGGACTCTTGGGAACTCTATGAGGAAGAAAAATAACTCTATAACGGTACAGCATATGATATTTTGATACCTGTTATTATCCTGCCAGTTTAATTTCAGAAAAAACAAAAAAGTGTCAAAACCATTGAAAAAAATCAAATGGCAGCTATTCAGGTGGTAGGTATTGAAAATAATCCTTAGTCAACAATCTTCAAAGCAGGATATATTTTCTTCTTTAAACTATTCACATAAAACTGCCTTAATATGTCGTGTTGAATTTGTTATATTACAAATTTATATATAGTCCCTCATCATACTACTACTGGATTGGACACCTTTAACATCCTTAAATCTTTAAATTTTCTAGATTATTACATTTATCTGGTGTTGCCAGATTAGATTTGAATGCCTCAGTGGACATTAATGATAAAATAAGCATTAAATAAATAACAACATCACACAGCAGCCAACACACGGACTCACCCTTAACCTAATCACATTCTAAAAAAAAACAAGTCTCATCCGTAATCATTAGCCTTGCACATGAGGATCGCATTACACCGCTCTGCCTGACACTAATGCTAACAGCATCCAACCAGCAACTGTTTCCAACTGTTGTGAATATTTCACTCTGTGATGAGTGAGGCAGATGTTCATGGTCTCCACTATCACGATGATTGCCAACCTGACATAATTCTTTTAATTAAGCGATTAGCTTTGGCTCAGTCAAACGGTTGCTTGCTTATAGCACAACAACTCACATAAAGCTGAAGTTTATGCCCATGTTTGAGCTAACATGTCATGCTTGTGGAAAAAAAAAACATATTAATAGCCTGGCCAAATGATTCCATGAAGCATATGTTGATCACATAACACTCAGGTTAGTGTGTGTGAGCATATAGGCATCATGTGCTCTTTCATCGCCAGCCCAGCACCTTTCCTTTCTCTATCCCCTCACTGCGTCCTCCTGGTGCAAAAATCTGTCGCTGAATTCCTGTGGTCGTCACAGGACGGGCTTGTGAGGCAAACCCCCTCTGGTCACTGCAGACCCTGCGGACCACTGATACCAGAGGACCAGACTGTCCAAGCAGGGGGAGGAAAGGCAGTTCTGGAATCCAGTGCTTACAAATCCACAAGGCTCATGACACAAGCCAGCTAGCTAAATGTCCGCCGGTTCCCGCCTCCTTCTTCCCGATCTACAAACTACGTTACACACAATTTAACCCAGCAGAAACCGCTCAGACGGCAAATCAATCAGAAACGGCAAGGACTGATGTGCTTATTGCTTTAGAGATGAGGTAATCCTTTAGGAGAGAATTTTTTTTTTGCTCAACATAACATTGCAGTCCCCATAAGAGATATTACAAAAAGAGATTGACTTTTAAAGATTGATCTCTGCTCTCCCAGATACATGCATTAAGATGTCGCCAAGATGTCTGCCAAAGCGTGCATCATCTGCAAAGCACTATGATCAATTTTAGATGCCTTGTGTGTGTAAAAGCATCTGATAACAACTTCAAGGGTTAGTTTACAGTAAAATGATTCTCAGTTATTCACTCACCCCAACATTGTTACAATACCTTCATATAAAAACACAAAAGAAGATATTTGTATCAATGTTTTTCTACTGTTTTTGTGAAACAATAAAATTCAGTAGGGTCCAAAACATCAGTGGACTCCATTAACTTACCTTTTTAAAATATCTTCTTTTGTGTGTTTGAGCGTGAGTAAATGATGACAACATTTTCATTTTTGGGTGAACTATCCCTTTAAAAATATTGTGGATTCACGCACACTACTGTTCAAGAGTTTGGGGGCAGTAAGATTTGTAAAATGTTGTTTCTCATCAAATTTTATGGTCACCAGAGCTACTATTTATTACACAAAGCTGCTATTTATTAAAAAAATAAAAATAATAACAATAAAAAAATAAAAACAGAATGTTTTTTTTTATTTCAAAATAAATGTTTTTGATAATAATGTATTTTAAAATCTAAATAATTTGTATTTTGTATTTGTAATTTGTAAATAAAATGTAAATAATTTATTTATCATTTATGATTGAGATATCAATTTAATATGTTCATTTGTTGATCAAGAAACATTTCTCGTTATTAATGTTTAGAACAGTCATAATGCTAAATATTTTTGTGGAAAACATGATCATTTATAATTTTTTTTCCAGAATTCTTTGATGAATACAAAGTTCAAAAGAGCAGCATTTGAAACAGAAATCTTTTGTAACATTCTGAATGGCTTTACTGTTACGTTTAATGCATTCTTTCTGAATAATGTATTAGTTTATTAAAAAAAATACAAATAAACAGCAGTGTAAATTCTGAATTTTAAAGGTTCCAAATATATCTACTGGATGATGTTTTGACAAAAATATTAGCCAAAAAATAAAATTAAACTGGACACTAAGGGGTGGGCAACATGACCAAAATATTATATCACGATATGAGTAATTTTATTTCATGCTAACAATATATATCACAATATAGTTATTTTTGCTTTAAATAAGGTCTTTATGATATCAACATTTTTGATACCATAGAAATTTCATAATTCTTGTCAGCAGTGTCAATATCACAAACAACTTATACTAGCCTAAAACAACAACAACAACAAAAAGTAATTATTAAAGTTATAAAAGTGATTTAGTCAAGAGCAGCGAGAGATTTTCTCTCTTTTGTTGTTTGATTAACATGATTGACATGCAACAGGAATATTAGACTGCTGTCACTTCTAAGAGCTGCCCGGATCCAATACACTGTTACACATGTGTTTTCTTTCTCAGCTGTTTGCTTTCACTTAAAACCTAAATTACTGTGTTTACGAAAATGCTTGCAAATCATTTTGACGCTTACAAGTGTGTGTATTTAACCGTTCAAGGCCTAAGCAGCAAAAAATAACTTAATACTCCCACACTCTACTCTTCATGCGTGCATGCGTCTCTTTGACAGCATGTTATGACCCAAAACCAATTTCAGCTCGTTAAATCTAATAAGAGAGGCAAGGACCGAACATATAAGAAAATCACAGACGACTAAATTAAGATTTGACATCTATTTACGTCATAAGATTTAATCCAAAGGCAAAACAAACGAACAAACAACAATACAAATCCAGAAATATGCTATAATGAACAAAAGATTAACACAAGTAATAACAGTTAACAGGTAGGGCAGCTAGGGAAAACAGAAAACCTTGACTACACCTAACCACCTAGAGAGATCTTAGCTCCCAGGGAAAATAAAGCAGGTGAGCCTTGCGGGCCACTGCTTCCCTCGCTAGATCTAACTAAATAGCAAAACGTGAACTAAGAAAATTAAATCCACTACCCGTTAGTGAAAAGACAAAACAAAATATGTAAAATAGAAGTAGAATGAAAATTGGTTAATCAAAAAGTCAAGGAAAAAACTATTCAAAGTAAAAAATAACCAAAACAGGATCACTCCTTCAAGGAGAGGAGAGGAGAGGAGATGAGCGATCTCAGCAAATGCCATCACCAGATGCCATCAATGCCATCAAAGTTTTTATAGTAGAAATCCTCGATGACCTCATTCCACTTTCAAGGATCAGGGAAATCCCTACTCACAACTCCACCTACAGGCTAAAATAAATAAATCACACACGTGACAATTTCTCTACGTGCAAACCCACACAACACAGCGCATATAGCAAAATTAGTTTTCTTTCGCTGATGATTGCATTTAAACAGCTTAAAATCACTTGTTTTTAAACTGCAATGCTTAAAAACACGTGCAAACTTTACGTTTTCGTGACCACATAGCACAGCAACATCACGTGAGCGTGTAACCGCAAAAGAGACGATAGTCCAAAATCTCTACCGGTTGACAAACTTCAAACCGGTTAATCATGTCTACCAGTATATCACCCACCCCTATAGGACACATATCAAAGATGTCAATGATCCAGGAACAAGGCACAACTCCTACCCCAAACTCTCTGCGTTGGTTGAGCCAATGGCATTACGTCTGTCCCAGTCAGGCTTCTCAAACTAAACCATTACAATTCTGTTCGGTGCTGCTCTGAAATTACACGCTTTACCTTTAAACTCTCCCTTTCAACTGTCAGACTAAAGGATTCTAAGAACCCTCCACATTTTCTATGATTTGGGCATTAGTAGGGGTTCACACTCTCCCCTCTGATGCCACTTCTTTTAACTAAATCCTGAGAGAAGGGCTCTTCAAAGCAGCCTCTACTGATCCCTGCATTGTATCACGCTTGCCCTATTTTAAGAGGAGGCTCGGCACACCAACACATCCACGCTCACCAATACAGAGCAAAATGTTCCCCCTCGGGATGCTGCTGTCTCCTGGCTAGACTACGAGTCGTCTAAAGGCAGACGGATTCGCACCCGGAGAGCCTGTGGGAGTGCCTGCTTACGCATTCGGAATTTTGCTGTCAGTTTGTATTTTTACAATGCAAAGCCTCTTGTAGGCTTTCTGGGAATTTCTACTTCACTAGATACATGAAATGCTACATAAAAAGTGGGCCGTTCTCTGTGGATGCTAGCTGGAAGGGGGCTGACTACATTCTTGCATTAGCACCCTATCTGTTACGGACCCCGCAGGGAGCTTGTAGGCAATGGCAGACGCATTGGCGATGCCCTCTTGTTGCACTTTCCTCTGTACAGTGCTTTCTTGTGTTGAGAGAGCATAAGGGTTTAGCAATCTTAGCACCTATGTGGCTTGCAAAATACTTTAGGCAGTTGAAAAGAGGAAATATAGTCTTTTAGAGATGTCTTGGCTCTTGAACTTCTATCTATAAAGGACTGCAATGCAGACGGAAACCTCATCAGGAAACTTTTACAACAGTGTAAAATTTCATGAGGTAATTATGCTTTTGAAAACATTTCCACTACAAAATACTCAGTAAATTCTACTATTAGCTGGATATGTCAACATTTCCTCTCTGAAAAAAAGTATATACAAGACTAAAACATATTTTAGACACTTAAACCTTTTTAAACTTAAAGATTCTTTATTGGCATCTATAGCCGCTTTTCCACCATCGCGCTGAACGGTTCTCTTTGCATAACCGTTCCCTTCCGCGCCGATCCGAGCCGGCCGGTACAGTTATGGTTTTGTTTTCCACTGTGGAGCTGATAACGGATCTCTTTGGAATGCTATTCAAATGCGTCAGTCGTTGCCGTGGTAACACAAGTGTTTACATATGATATGAGGTGTAAATAACCACCGCGTTATGGAGGATGATCAGGAATTTCTTTAAATTTGATTACTAATTTGTGTTTACATTGCTCAAAATAGCGCGCTTAGCAAGCTACGGAGAAACTAGCAACCAGGCAACAGACAAGTGACAGATCTTGAGTGGTGACGTCACGCACACGCACTCTACCAGCACGGCTCAGCATGGTTGTCTAACCATGCCGAGAATTCCGGGCCGAGAACTGTTTGTAATTGTGCCGCGCCATACCAGGCTCACGTGGAAATACAACTGGAACCGTACCTGACAGTTCTTAGAACCGTTCGGCCCAATAGTGGAAAAGCGGTTTATGGTTCCCTAAAGAACCTTTAACATCCATGGAATCTTTCCATTGCACAAAAGGTTCTTTACAAAAGAAAAAGTTTCTTGATATTATTAAAATGTTCTTCAAAAATTGTTCTTTTAAGAACTGTTCGCTGAAAGGTTCTTTGAGGAACCCAAAATGGTTCTTCTATGGTTTTGCTGTGAAAACCCTCTTTTAGAACCTTTATTTTTAGGAATGTAACTTCTCAAACCAGCATAATTTAGAGTAGGATAAAAATCAGCTCATGTGCCACTTTGCTGATCTTGTGCATGTTTCTGTCTCATAACCAGGTGGTTTGAGGGCAATTGCTCATTGAGGTTAAGCACTATCAAATCTAATGCCGTCCCCTATGATCTCCATCCTTGCTACAAAGAACAATTAATTGAGAACACAAGGCATTTGTTCTGTTTTCAGCAATAAAGAGGGTGGGGGAAGTGGGGGAATAGAAATTTGATATTAATATGGAAAATATAACAATTTCTTCAGCTTTAATAACAATACGTGATAGTGTGTGTGTGTGTGTGTGTGTGTGTGTGTGTGTGTACAAATGCTAAACCTTAGCAAAAAATGTAACGAGATAAAAGACCTCAAAATATTGTGGCTCATTGAACATCTGAAGGTAATGATTTAATTGTGCAATTGGATTAAAAACGTCTCAGACATGCCAGGCTAGAGGGCCTGAACCGGTCACTGGCCTTCATTAACTTGTTGCACTCTGCCTGTGGAGATTCCTTTAGTGGTTCAAATTAAAATCTTATTATTTCTGTGAGACACTGGATTGCGGTGTGCTCCTTCTGTGATAGAGTTCGTATATTTTTGGCTCGGAAATCTCACAGGTAAATGACAAAGCTACTTTTTACTGCTTAAATCAATCTCCAGACTACCCTTGGCTCTCCCAAACTTAGTTTTCAAAAATATGTTTTGAATCTTCTAGGGGGGAAGACACCAGCTTTTGCATTTCAAAGAGTCAGAGAAAGGTTACACAGGAAGGTTCAAAGTTATGAATTTCCCAAGAGAAATAGATGATCTTGGCTATCTTCAGTGTTTTGATACTTAAAAACAGATAAAAAATAAACTGTTCTGGTAATAAATTCCTCAAAATTTCAAATCAAGCTCTGGTGATCGTCAAATAGAACATATGTCACAACAAACTCGTAGTTACTGGATGCTTCTCCATCTGTGGGCACTTTTGGTCCCGTGGACTACACTGTAAAAAATGACCGTGAATTTAACGGTAAAAGACTGTAAAAATGCTACAGTAAAAACCTGTTAAATGGATAACGGTAAGTTCCCCTACTATATACGGGGAAAACTGTACTGGACATTGCATGTAATTTTACGGTAGTATACCGTATAATTTACAGTAAATAACCGTAAATTGACATTCCCAGAATTCCCTGCTTCACATTTCAAATTTTATGTTTTTTTGTTGAAATAACAATGTTTCATGTGTGTTACCATGATGGTGTTTAGTGTTTGTGTGAATGACACTGTGCACCTTCTATATATGTTAATATTTAAAAGCTGCTTGTGATAGGCTTTGGTTCATCATGTGACTTTCTCATCACCACCTGCTTTTGGTGCAGTGTTTACAAAGGTACAAAACAGATTTTAGTACTTCAGTGGGTTGGTATGCTAACATTATATCAGTTAATGAAATTACAGTATTTAACTGTAAATTGAAGTTAAAACCGTAAAACCTAAAACGCGGCTACCGTATTTTTTACGGTAAAATTCTAGCAACCACAGCTGCTGGTTTTTTACCATAAATTTTACGGATTTTTTTTTTTACAGTGTAACATAAATGCCATTAAATTACTATTTGATCACCACCATTATAATTTTAAACTCATTTGAGTTTAAACAGTGCATTCAATATTCTTTCATTATTTACCCAGAACCACCATGAACAAATTCAGTTTCCACCATTTGTGGAATAAAATGGCCGGCTCCTGTGTTTTACAAAGTCTAACTGTGTACCTAACATGTTACATATCCTAAATACACACAATTAAATCATATTTTCATGCTTTTTGAATACTTTGACTAAATTACAGCATGACTGCAATGACGCACAATAAATATTTGTTCATTAATGTTTTTCTTTGCACATCGCATGTCTAATATTTCGTTTCAAGCATGCTTTTCACTGACACGGTTTTCTCATTGGTGAACAAGTACACTAACTTTTGGGTATGGTAAAAATTTCTTTCAAAATTGATTCAATGAATTTTCATACAATAAATACTGAAATTCTGTATTTAATACAAAAAAAAGAAAATATTTTATAATAGATTATTGTACTTTGAGATAGAAAGTATTGGTCTAGAGGGCAAAATGATAAAATCTATATAATAGTGCATTTGAAGAGATAAAATAAGTAATGCAAATTTTCCAAGGACTTAATGCGGCCTTGTTATTTAGGAAGAAAAGAAAAGTTAAAATCTGTTCGTTTTAATAAAAATCAACCCCTGGAACACAAAACTTCCTGTAGCCTCAGAAACATCCACCAGCTGTCAGAAGTACACTTTTCACGACATTATGATAATGTTAATGAAAGTCAGTCCATTCTGCTTGAATCCTGTGACAACTGCCACACTGCACAGTCTCTCAGTCATTTCTTTTCAGCCTGAAGTGCAGCGATTGTAGGTTTATTCAACCTGCCTGGCCGCGTATGTCCCCCAGGGCAAAACCCACGCAAGTGCAGCCTCCCCTGCTGGCTCCATTTCCACATTTGCCTAAGCTGTGAGCACCACAGAGTCACCACATGTTCTCCTATGTGAGCGAACTTATTAATTATTAAATCAACAATCCCGTAGGAAACAGATGGCACATATAGCGGGCAGCTAACGCACGTCTGCCTGGCATTTTGTGTGTGTGATACTGTAGGTAAGTGGGTGGTTTTAGACTACCTAGGATCTGTCACATGTTTTAGCGGTACCTTGTGCCAGTTGGCTCAAATGCTGAATTGTGTGTATCGCATAAATATCACTATAGAGGATAATTGCAGTTGTTTTTTAATTGCTTTTAAATCCAAAAAAAGTGTGCTTTTTGTTTGTTCTTTCTGCTACACTGTGTTTACAATAACAGGAGCTGAAGTGCTAAAAAGCCATCATCACCCCACGTTTAACTAGCGTTTGTTATCAATAAACACTACTGTGTTTATTTTAATGCAACCTCAATTTGGATCAAGAGACTTAAATGAATACATCATGCTGTGCTACTATAATGAATGGTGTTGCTAAAAACAAACTTTAACACAAACAAGCCTCATCTATTAAAACTCTGCATCACAGAGAACCTGTCAAGCCAGATTCATTCAGATTGTTTTCTCAAAATGTAACTTTCAGCTACAGTATTTGCATTGGGCAGAAAATTTATTTAAAGGGGTCATATGATGTGATTGGGGCTTTGTAGAAAACGAAGCGTTTGAGAGAGGCGGGGCATATAGGACCTACAATAATGTACAGTATTTGAAAAATAATGTGTTTTTTGAACATTAAAGCATGTCAACATATTCTGTTACACCAAATACACAAAATAATGATCTTTAAAAAAGCATCATATGACCCCTTTAAAGATTAATTGAAGGCACATTTCACTCAAGAATGAAAATTCTCAAGTTGTTCAAAACCTGTTTGAGTTTCTTTCTTCTGATGAACACAAAAAGTTGGTAGCCATAGTAATTTTTTTCATACAATGGAAGTCAATGGCTACCAGCAGCTGTTTGTTTACCAACATTCTTCGGAATATCTTCTTTTGTGTTCAAAAGTACAAAGAAACTCGTGCAGGTTTTGAACAAGGGTGTGTAAATGATGGCAGAATTTACATTTTTCCTAACTATCTGTTTAATTATATAATATGCTGATTAAATAATCAAATGAAATGCAAATAATTACATACATCAATATTTGATGAAAAAAGCTTGCCAATAATGCAATATTGGGGCAGTAACTCACTGAATAGACATTTCAAAAAGTAGCTTAATAATTGTTTGTACTAAATTAACAAGGTAAATTGACCCTGATAGTAACATTTTCACAGAATTTCCCAAAATAATTTTAATGTCACACATCCGCTCCTGGAATGCATAGTAATATACTTGGCTCTATGGTGCAGCTAATGCTGAACAACTGGCTTAATGTATTTTTTTCATGGTAAAGTGAGTTTTGTTAATTGCCAAGGAGATGTGTTCTGGGAAAGTCGCTTTCCAAATCATATGTTTATTTTGTGAATAAATCTGGCTTGATAAGCTCTGCTGCTTGGCTGAGAGCAGACGCTCTCTCTCTCTCTGATCTTTATTGCCTTCTGTTTCTGATTCTAATTTAATTTGAATGTGAATGGCATCTTCGTCAGTGTTGACTCTGTATTAAATCTTTTTTTTTCATCCCGCTAAAATATGGTTTTCGAATGGTGGTCGAGTGATGCCAAAGACTTCACAACAACACTTGCTGAGGGTGACCAGGCAACTGCTTGTGTCTTCACAGACCACAATAGACAGACACAATGACAGAAGAGCAGCACTGAAAAACCCTTGCCCCTGGGGGAAAAAAGCATTTCCATTTACAATAACCTGAGTGATAATGTAAGAACAAACATTTATTCAGTTCTTCTGACGGCCACATTTGAAATATTCTGCAGTGGGCACTTGCTCCACAGTGCTTCATTTGCTCCACAGTGGCAAGTCCGAATGCCAAGCAGGCCACTGGGGACTCTGTCTTAGTACAGAGAGGCTTAAAGGTTTAAAGACACCTCCATACCTCTGAGTACCACTGTTATGCTTTTAAGCTAAGATACCAAAGACTTCATGACCCTGAATTTTTTTGCACCCTTTTTTCGACTCATTGTGTAAAATGCAGATATTAAGCGGTGATTGAAGTGGCAAGAAAAAGCAGTTGCAAGGAAATACATAAATTACTTAAAGGGAGTGGTGGACAGTATTATATTAGTATTATTTCTGTACTATTACAGATTTATTAATACTGTCCTGAAAAGTGAAGCTGCGGGCTCTTTGATCGCCCCCTGGTGGCTTGCTGCAATACAGGTCATAAACCCCGCCCTCTCCATGTAAACGAATGGAACTTGAGTAAAAAATTATGGTTGATTGGGTCTGCGGGAGTTTGGGTGGGAGTTTGATACTGTGGCTCCACCTCATGACACTACTGCGCAGACTCTGGCTCCAAACGAATCTCTACTGTGCAGACTCGGGCTCCAAATGACATCATTTACTCAAGATGGCAGCGGCCATACTGAGATGCTTTGGCTTCACTTTTCTATAGTGGAAGGAATAGGAGACGCGTCGTCCATCTTTTTTTTACAGTCTATGGCTTTAACTTATTTCAGTTTGCTATCACTAAAGTAGCATTTCAAATTTTAAGTATCATCTAATCATAATGTTATCTAATACTTATTTTTATTTTTATTTCAGTTTAATTTCAATGGACAACAAATGATTTTAGTTAATGATAAAGGTGGACAGAAGCATTTTTACATCACTACTCTGCTTTTTTCAAGTATCTGTATTTTTTATTTTTATTTGGGGAAAATGTTACTTTCATTTCACTACATTCCAAAGTCTAATATCATACTTTTACTCCACTACATCACATAAAAACATATTGTTGCTCGGTATGTATCCTAAAAAAAAATCACGCCAGCCTCTCTGAGACGCTGTCCAATTCATGAACAAGCTGATTATTTCCAATGAACCTGTTGATTTGGTTAACAGATTGCAGATTGCACTATTCATTGGCGAATCAGATTGGACTTTGAATGTGTGTGCAATTTATGGAGTGAAACGTATAAATTACTGTTAATGAACTAAATCTGCTGTAAAAGGTTGAGCTGTTTAGGCCCACTGAAATGTGGACATCTGAACGGTGTTCACTCTCAGAAAAGAAAGTACAAAGCCGTCACTGGGGAGGTCCCAGTGCTAGCTTTGTACCTTCTTGCCTGGATCAAGAGTAGCTACTAACTACAGTACAACACCAATCCTCCAGCTGATCGCATGTTAACAGCATGACCTGATTAAGTGGCTCTTTTTCTACTTTTAAAAACAATGCACATGAATTCCAACAGTGCTCTCAATAATGGGGGAAAACCCTTATCGCTAGCTAAAAAAAGCATCTAGTGGTAATCACATGCTCCAGTAAGCCACTGGCTGTGGTGGAAGCCCTCCCTGCTGTCTAAATATAAATCTGAGCATTATCCTTGCTAGCCCACTCCTCCGTCCCACTGATTGGATGAGCGATTTCGCTTTTCGCCATCCCTGTGTGAACAAAGGCTTAGCACGGCTGGTTAAATTGCTTCTTTTGAGGGAAGATAAAAGTCCATACATTATTAATCCCCCCATATTACTTCTGCTACACCAAAGGACAGCTAATGAATCTTGTAGATGTGTAGCGTCAGTGTCTCTGTCTAACAGCCATCCTGTGTTTCACAGAGAAATTCACCTACAAATTCACTCAAACAAGTGTTTTGGACGCTGTATGCTGACATAAATACAGTAATGTCAAAATAATACAATTAATTTGGATTTAGAAGGTGGGCTGAAAATATATTGCATTATTTAAAAAAGTATGTCTTTAAAAGTAAATTTTCAATAAATTATATATTTCTTCATTTGTAAGAAAATGTACATAAAGTTATATTTTAAAAAACATCAATTTAATATACTATACATACTGCATTTAAAAGATGCTATAATAAAATAGCAAGTTCTGAGTGCATTTACTATTTATATCCAATAATCTGACTAACTTTGGCAAGCAGCATCCAGCTGGAACATTTGGAACACATAAAAGAGCATAAAGATACATGAACATGACTAGTGTCCCTCATTCAATAACACTTCTGTAACCTTCACATTAGATTAGATTCACAAAGTCTAAATGCGGTAAAATGTGGAATAAAACTGATGCAGGGTGCAAAGAAAAGCTTATATTTTGCATGCTACTCTTATTTAATACAACAATTTTCATTTAAAAAAAAAAAAACTATATTACGAGCTTTATAAGCTGTTTCTGCTACTGGGCAAACAAGAACAACTGTCCTTTTGTACAGAGAGGTTCATGTGGTCAGTGTCAAATTTGCATAGTGACATAGAGACCTTGTTTTAAATTTTATTTTTTTCAAATTCTTAAACTAAAAACCTTATTATAATAAACTTTAAAACCTAGACCTTTTGTTCTCACTGTATAAAACCGTTTATTGAACAATAATTATTAGAAAATGTATGATTTATGTGTCATTGTGAAATAACTGTATGAAAGTCTTTTTTAATAATAAAAAAAAAGTGCAACCACTTACCTCCTCGTTGAGGATTTCCTGACATTGGGAGTAGTTTCCCTTCTTCGCCCAGGTGCCATTGGCAAGACATTCTCTGTACACGTTATCTGAAGAAACACACACACACACACACACACACACTGGTTATTGACTGATCCCCTTATTTAATTTCTGAGTCAGATAAATAGTTTATATCATGTTTATTCTGAACATCTGTGGACAGATATGCCACTTCTTCATGCATGGTATGTAATCCATTACATAATTCAAAAGTTATGCAATATGACCCAAAACACTAGGAATATTAATAGGGCAACAGTCAATATTTGACCTCACGGTGCATGTAGGTTTGACCTTGGCATGGATATCTAGTTAACTATATTGACTATATGTTAAAATCTAGTCTCACATTAAACTGATTTATGACTGCAAACCCCCCATGCTGTGCAGTGAAGAGACGAGTGTAACCTAAAACTGATAGAACAGAAAACTTCAAACATCTTTTACTCAATTTTGGTTTACAAACATCTCCTGAAACTTATGTGGTAAAATCCGTCCTGGGTGCAGAATTGTATGAATAAAAAAGCGATTTCAGGTTTCATTTCTCATTTCCATTTCAGTGGTTTCCAATTTCATTGTGGGACATTTCCTCTACAAGGCTTATATTGTGCTTTGAACAGCCATTGTTAGATCTGGTTGAAAGTTTTCTTCTTCAAAATTCCATAAAATAGGTTGAAATCCAACAACATGAGAATCTGGGGCAAAGTTATTTTCACTGAGCACTCAGAACTCTGCTGACAGAAATGCTGAAATACAGTAGAGCCATAAGCATTTTATCCAGCGACACTTATATTACTCTCTTGCAGGAACAATCCGAGTGTCTTCCTCTATAGTATTAAGGTTGGAAACGGGGTTAGTATTGCATTATGCTTCCGGGAGCTGTCCTGTTAACGACTAACAGATACCTCAACCAGACTAACTTAATCACTAATCTGAAACCTACACATTAATAACTGTCTGTTACCACTTCAGCCATTGGAGCAGCTAATTTCAGGTTTGATTTTCTTAATAAGCATTTTTATCTAAAAACAACAACAACAACAACAAAAAAACATTAATTTATTTGAAAAAGTATTAAAAAGTATTATGACTTGTTCATCACAGTATATATCTTGAAATAAATTTAACTTTGTTTATAAATCTGCACATTTCTTTTGAAGTCAGTAATATATATATATATATATATATATACACATATATATATTTTTAATAAATGAGTATTTTTATTTAGCAAAGACCATTAAATTGATCAGAAGTGACAGTAAAAACATTTATAATATTGAAAAATATTTCTATTTCAAATGTATGCTTTTATTATCATAGTTTTCACAAAAATATTAAGCAATGTTTTCAATGTTCAAATCAACTGAAATGTTTGTTGAGGATCAAATCAGAATAGAATCATTTCTAACAGAGCAAACAAATAAATAAAAATGTAAAAAAATAAATAAATCAAAACGGTACCAAAAGTATAGCTTATAATGGTACAACAATAGTTTCAAAAGTTTCCTAAATACTGTCAACCTTTGACCATATTACGGCTGCCAAACAATTTTTAGGTGAAAAATGCTAAATAATAATATCAAACAACAATAACAACTCTATTCTTAATCTGTATGCTTTACCAATGCCTTAACAAATAAACAATGATTAAGGCATGCTTAACTGGCTTAATTAAACCTGGCCTTGTTCCTACAGAATATCACTACAACTAAATTATGAATGGAATACTAATTTTCCATTCAACTGGGTTTATTGATTGTGTTAAGCACAAATAGTTTTTCTCACTTTGCCAGCATTCTGTGTGTGTGTGTGTGTGTGTGTGTGTGTGTGTGTATATATATAATATTTTTATTCAGTAAGAATGACTTAAACTGATTAAAAATGATATTAAAGACATTTATAATGTTACAAAAGATTTATATTTCTAATTTCTATGTTTCTTGAGCATCAAATCAGCATATTACAATGATTTCTTAAGAAATGGCTGCTGCAAATTCAGCTTTGCATCACAGGAATAGATTACATTTTAAAATATAAGAGAAAATTTAAATTAATAATCTATTTAATAATCTAAATAATAATATATTTTAAATTGTAATAATATTTTACAATATTACTGTTTTAACTGCAATTTTGATGAAATAAATGTAGCTTGGTATAATGCAGCATATTTATTTGAATTATTTCAGCATTTTTATTTCAATATTTCAAAAAACAAACAAACAACAACAACAAAATATCTAATCTTCCTCAATCAAAATGTTTTCTTAAAGGACGCATATATATTTTGCTGAATAACAAGACAATATATTTGAACATTTAGGCTTTACAGCTTTCCTTGGAATACTGTAACGATGCATCTAAATATTCCTTTCCTTTGAACTGACAGTACACAAAGGTTGCTCGTTAACTTTTAGCTAATATGAGAGTCCTCCACTGGTTGAAAAACCAAATGTAAAAAAAAAAAAAGTTTTGTCACAGATTCTTCTGTACTATATTTTAGTTTCCATGGGAACTGGTGCAACTGTTGCAACTTTGCCAATTTGTGCATGTATGTAGAGCAAAGATTCAACTCGAGGTGATGCTACAAGATGATTAGAGCCCTGATTGCCCTACGGGCCCGACATCAGCGCCCATCATAACAAGACGCAATTACTGGAGTGATATCAGCTAGAGCTTACCATCCATCATAGAGCTGTGACAGTAGAGAACAATGGTATTGAAAGGACATGGCTGTTTTTCTTAATCCATGCAAGCTAGAGGCACACTATACATCGAGGGAATGATAAACATACAGCAATAGTTGCACCAAAATGCCTTTTTTTTTTCATTACACAATGTCAGAAGTTTGGTGAGAAGCAGAAGTCAGGAAGAAGTTGAGAGGAATCTATCTGTCAGTCCATCCATCCATTCATCCATCACGTGTGAACTGACTATCTATCTTATTAACATATTAATTAATCCAACTTTAGAAATATAGGTATGTAGTACTATCAAGGTTTCAACATGATGAGGTAATTATGATTTTTTTTTGAAGATGGTGTGGGTTGTTATGTCATATTTTGCACTAAAAGGCCATGCATTATTATTTTTTATGTGTTGTTTTCTCATGATCCCCAAAAAAAAAAAAAAAAATGCGCTCACCATTTCTCTGGTCAGCCCCAAACTACTTAGTCAACATCTGCCAAACATCATCCTATAGCCATTCAGACGTCTCTGTCTCTCAAGCTGACTGGCAATGAAACTGACCACATGATGATACAATTATAGCCTCCTTCTCAAGTGTCCGACAAAGATATAAAAATGCTTTATCACTGAAAGACGTTGATCTGTTTCAGCCTGATTGAGTCCCTGGTCAAATTAGAAATGTTTTTGTTCCCGTCACACCAAGTAAAGAGCAATGGAAAAGTTGGAATCACCACCAGATACTAATATTTTCCTTTTAGATTTTCCTTGTAGAGTTCATTCTCTAACGGTTTTGTCTCCTGGGAAATACTTTAATACTAACATAGCCAAGTAGTAAACAAACAGTCCAAGAAATAACAGTAATTAGGACGCTTCCGACACAACTCAAAACTTTAAATCGACTGGTAAAAATAGCTGAAGAGCCCAGAGAGAGCCTTGAAACAGTGACTCAAACTCACTTGCATTTAAAAACAAAAATTGTGAACTCAACCCAAACACTTACTGCAGGGAAGGAAACACTCTTTCCATTACTCTCTCTTACTAACTTCCTCTCGTCTTTGCCTTTTGCTCATGGCAATATTGATTGAGCATCTGAAGGTGAATGGCAGCTCCATAGATCACACCGGCAAACAGGGCACACAGGAACTGCTATACGGTGAGTCATCTGCCTCCTGTAAACCTCCACATCCAGCCGGTTTGATCAACCGCACAATTGCCTGAAGCAGATCTGATGGTGTGACGAGACAAATAGAAGGTTGTCAGTGCTTTCGCAGCCAGCATAGCCATTTCTGTGGGGATGAGTAGTGAACAATGCAGGAAAACAATGCAGCATTGTGACAGAGTGCTGAAGTATTTGTTAAACAACTGCTGTGTGATTAGGAGGAAGAGTAAGATGAAGAGTAGGGAGGAGTGGAAATTCCCTTATCCTGCTTTTGGAAGTGGCATGCCGTCTTTTCTGACATGCAGCACTTAAAAAACAAAACAAACAAAAAAAAACACACAAGGTTTTTTTGAGTATGAAAAATTATATTAAAGGCACAATATGTAACTTCATTCTACTATGTTAATAAATCATTAGCTCATCCATGAACATGATTTCTGCCCGAGTCCCGTCGGATTGCATCAGCTGTGGGGATGAAGACCACAACTCCCATGATTCCTCATGAGTCACGGCATCATCAAACTACGCCTTTGTCTCTTTGTTTGTTTTGAATACGCGCCCTCTAGCGGCGAAAATTACATATTGTGCCTTTAAACAATATAATTTTATTAAATACAGTAAGATTTTTTTTTCTTTTTTTTTCTTTTATTCAGCAAAGATGCATCAAATTTATCAAAAGTAGGAGTAAAGATATTTATGTTACAAAAGATACCGAATTTTGATGTTAATAAATGCTGTTCAAACCACAGGAACCAATTACATTACATAATATATTAAATTATAAAATTGTTATTATTTTTTTTTAACTGAAGTAATTGAACACAGCCCAAGTCTCATGCAACCAAAAAAAAATAAAAAATCAAGAACTTTTTTTTTTTACAGCAAAGCACAAGCTGTAAAAAAGTGATAAAAAACTAAATAAAAAATGATAGTACAGTATGAACCAAAATGGCACTATACTGTATGTTGACATGCTGCCCACAAGGCTATTGGCACCAATGTAAAAAAATAAAATAATAATAATAATTTAAACAATGAATGAATGAATGCATGCATGCATTTGGATCATTACTTAGGGGTTCAATATAGCATGGAGCCAGTAATGGTCACAGTTCCAAAAGCCTACTGTGAAACAATGTAGAAACGATGACAAAAAATGCACACCGCTACATACAGAATGTTGTCACAGCTCCGTTTCTCTCGCATGCTCCGCCAGTGACCCATGGAGAGCAAATGTCACTTAGCATAATGAAAAAAGACCCTGCTCAGCTGCCACTGAACTGGCTTTCTCTATACCTGTCATAAGAGCTCGCTGAAATGGTGCTGAATTGCAGCCTTTGCAAAAAGCCCAGGCAATAAAAGAGTCTGTCAAGGTCAGACAGAGACTGACAATGCCTGAAGGAGAGCAGGAAAAGAGAGACAGGGAGAGAGATAGACAGGAGGAGAGAGAGAGGAGGGATGAGCAGTTATGTCACGTCATGTAAAACCCTTCTCCCACAGTGGGAGTATAATTAACTTTCACACACTTGCCCTGAGGTGGCAACTCAGAAGCTGAAGCTTTTCGCTTCACATTTCTCCCAAGGGTTGTGTTTTATGCTAAAACAAACCTTTTATACAATATTCTATTTTTAAACTATACTTTAAACATGAGTGCACCACATAGGAAATAGTGAATGACTGTGTGAATTCAATATTCGATCCAAACACTGTGCACTAAAGAGAGATCAGCTGAACTTGGTCTGACCTAGTCTCTTGCATGTTCACTTCACTATTCTCTATATAGCGAATTTCACATATTGTAGTGCACTACAGTGTATCTTTGCAGTTTAAAAAAATTGTTCACTTACTCATTAATCACTATTAAGTGAACAAAAATGGGTGAGTGATGTTCAGATGCTGTTCTAAATCCTGTGTGCCAAAGAGTTTCAGAATCTATAGGAAGCAAAACATTATAAAAAAATTAAAATGGCTCATTTACTCAATCATTATTAAGTGAATGAAAACAGGTGAGTGATTTCTCATGCTTATGTAAATTATGTGTGCTGGACAGTTGCAGAAAATATCATTTAAAATTAAATATATTAAAATAAAGAATTAAACACTGTAGCTATAAATACATATTGTGTCTGTTAATTAATATTTTTGTCGATAACAATAGAAAATTAGAGGAAAATAAAAATAAGAATCAACACATACAGCACAAAGCTTACAATATTTTAGCCTATTATTTTATAGCCTAATCAACCATTTTTGCATCCAAAGATGCAGAGATAACATGATCAGATCTACTTGGGACAATTTTGGTTGAGAGCTTGATTAACCGGCTCAGGTGCGTTCGATTAGAGTTCATTTTACAGGAAGATGGATTTCCAGAAGCATAATTGAGCACTGCTGATCAAAAATGATGGGAAAAATGCTTTACTTTGCACACTACTATTGTATTTCATTGTCTATAATCAACTGTAATCAGTGCCTACCTCATATACTCAAACAAACAAAACAAAGGTTACAGTATAGTAAATACGAAGTAAATGGTAGTCGGGCGTGCAGATTTGAAATGACTAAATCAAAAACTCGAAAGGAGTCCACACACTTAGACAAACTGCAAATCCAAAGAAACATAAGGCTGAGATTAGAAGACTTTTACTAAGGATTTGCACAAAATATGCAATGCATTGCTTGTATTGAGCTCAGTTTTCTGGACCATATGTATTTGAATTACTAAAGTATCAAAGATAGTATATCTAGTAATTTTTTTTTGTTTATCACATGTTTATATTGCACAACTACTTTACAAACAACTAATTTATTGTATTTACAATCAAGATTGCCTTTATAGCAGTATAGCTGCTACAAATGAAGGTTTTAAACTGATATTGCTGTGATTATTTATTTTGCATCGAAAGATTCATCAAGAGTGAGTGGGCTGTGTAGTTTCTGACCTATAAATTGAACTGTATGCACTACATAAAAGACGACATCTGTTGTTTGCTCCACAGAACTCAGAGAGGTACGTTGAAAAAACAGCGTACATTTGTGCAATTGTTCTAATGCTCCAAAAAATAAAAAACCTTTTCCTTCAAGTTAAAGCTGGTATTTTACTGTCCGCCATCTGACAACATCATTTTAACTATAGAAAATATGATTAAAAAATACTCAGTTTTTGGAAATCTGACTAACCATTTCAAAAGCCTATTTTCTTATTTTCTAACTTTACTGAGGCTCCTTATATTTTCGCCCCAAAATGTTCTCCAACAAACCGCTACTAGATGTGGTTTACCTTAAATGAAGTCAAGCCAAATTGCTGGGTTCAAAGCTTTTTCATGATTTTTATAGATAATTTAATGTTAAATTCAATGGCAATGAATGCACATTCTTTTCATTACTGTTAAATAAAGCTGTGTCGCCCTGCATGATCTTTAGAAATGAAGACGTTAGAAAAGAAGACAAAGTAAATAATTATATTTAATTAATTTAAAGCCGTCAATGTCAACGTCTTCAACGTCATTTCACTCAATCTAATGTGCTAAATTTAAATCTAAAAAAAACCAAAAACGATGCATTGCTGCAATTAATTATTAGTACACTTTTTTTAAACCCTCAGTACAAAATGACAAATCGTTCACACTTGTAAAACATAATCTTTCATTCAAAACCTGCTATTGTACTTTCATTAGAGTGGTACTGCATGTTTTTTTCTCCACACAAATTCAAACAGAATTATCTTTCTTCAAATGAGTATCTTCTTTAATCTTTTTCATTTTTTTCCCCTCTCAAATCTTTAAGCATATTTTAGTTAGCTTGGTACAATTTACTTTCACAATGTAGATAACATTAAACTTTTCATTTGCACCTGTTCTCATGTTTACATACAAATCCAACTGTTCTTAATGGTTCATTAACAAATCCTTTGGTATCTCTACACATATTCAGATGTGCATCTGATCATCTGAACATTATCTGATAAACAAAATATATGTTTACCATGTACATTCAAAGTGTTTGTGTGTATGCACTGACTTTGTGAATGAACGACATTGCCCATTAGAGCAATCATGAAGATGTGCAAATTCAATTTTATAAGTCAATATAATTAACAGTACTGACAGTATACTATATTCTACTGGCAGAATGGAAAACCTTATGGCGGTGTCATTAGATATTACAAACATCATGGATTTTATGTCAGTTTGTTTGGGTAATGCAAGTGCATTTTGTAATGTGATGACTGTACATTGCAGTACTGTAGCATTTTTCATTGATTTGAAATATGTATCTTGATTGTTTACTATTGATTTAACTAATAGCCACCTCTTTAATCTGTCTGACAAGCCTCATGTTCATCTCCTTTACAGTCTATGCTGTTCTGTGCTGACAAAATGCTCAATAACACACTGGTGACTGGCAATTCTGTGATGAAAATTCATTATTTTTGGATTCGTTTCATTCATTATGTTTTGATGTGTTTGATACTTAACAGACATAAACAAAAATCTTAAGGAACATCAAAACATTTGTTGATTAACCAATAAGACCACTTGATTTAAGTGATGGTAAAATTTGTTCAAATGAATGAGAACAAAAGCAAATAAAGCTTTTTAAAATTATATTGTGAAAGACTATTACTTTAAAGTTATTTTCTAGATAAAACAACTTTTTTGGGTGTTTGGTTATAAATTCGTTCTAACATAAATTCAAAAATTCATTGCCAACAAAAAAGCATGTACATAAAAACTGTTTTTCTTTCAATCTTTTTTTTTTAAATCTCATTTAAAAACACACAGATTTCATTCCACTGGGGGAATAAAAACCATGAGTAAAGCCGATATAAGCACACAGACTGTGTGCAGTGCCCTGTGAATATTGTGAATGTTCCTGATTTGAGCTACACACTGCCTGAAGCTCTACAATATGCTGCAGCCACGGGACTTTAAAAATCAATCATGCTATCAGCTCCAGTGAATCTTAATACACTAATCAACTAACCCAGCATCTATGTGTATGAGAATGTATATCAACCACACACACTCTCACTGTCTTTCTAAGCTTTGTTCCAGGTGTAGGAGAAAAAAGGAATTATTATTAAGGATAAAACAGTGCAAACAAATCATTACTCCTGAGTTCTCTCTGTCCTCTGGCTGCCTATCCGTATTCTCATATATGTCATCTTTAAAGGGGTCATAGGATGCTACATGCACTTTTACAAGTTGTTTGAACTGAAATGTCTGTTGGTAGTGTGTGTACACAACCACCCTATAATGATAAAAATCCACCCAGTGTTTTTTCTTTTTAATCTGGTTAAATGTTTTCCCCTTTCTCAAATCGAGCCGATCTCAGATGCCTGTCTGTGTGAA
>NW_015660497.1:303261-336215 GCF_001515625.1 Sinocyclocheilus rhinocerous | reverse complement strand
CACAGACAGGCCCCTCCCACGATAGTTTGATTGACAGTAGCGTTTCAGCACAGACTGGACTGGTGTCTTACCTCAGACCCGCCCTGAGTGAGCTGTCATCAGTCCGCCATTGTTTCACCGCCGGAGCAGATGTAGACAAGAATGACTCCTATAGCGATTGAGGTGTTCTGTTGTTGGATGTAGTAATTAACTTAGCAGTCCTCATTTAAGGCTGATTTATACTTCTGCATCGGACCTATGCCGTAGCTTACGCATAGACGCACACCCATACGCCGTAGCCTGACGTGCACCTCTCCAAAAATCTAACAGCGCGTCCATAGCTCATTAACATTTAAAGGAAAATGCTACAAAAACGGCTTGATCTGAAAAGAGCTGTTTTTGACAGGGTAAAAACTGTTTTTTACACTACCATTGAGAAATTTTAACCAAACTATGTTAAAGACTTTCCATTAAGACCCTAAAGAATCATATCAACTTGTGGAAAATGGGCATCCTATGACCCCTTTAATAATGACTTTGGCATCAGACTTCATTCTCTCAATCTCCTTCTCTCTCAGTTTCTCCTCCTCTTTAGATTCTCTTTGCCTGTCTATTTTTCACTTTTTTGCTAAACAAGTTACACGTGTTTCAAGAAATATGACTAATGGACATTCTCTCATCGAGAGCCTTGGCTCCACGCGAACAGTCAACATTTTCATCTCCCTAAATATCAATTAAATTAAGGATTAAGATTACATTCATTTTTAATGTCTTAAAAGCTATAACCCATCTCAGCTACTATTTCTAACACTTCAAAGACCTGCAAAGGCTTGTGAATCTGCAGCCACAGGGTTTGTTTGACAGAAGAAAACCAGACTGAACCTTTGAGAAAGAAAGAGAAAAAAAGAAAGAAATAAAGAAGGAAGGATAAAATAATGAAAAAGGAAGACAGAAAAGACAAAAAGTAATGAAAGAAAAGACATAAACGAAAAAAAAAAGACAAAATGAATTAAAGAGAAGGCTGGAGGAAGGAAGGGTGAAAGGAAGGAAGAAAAATTAAAAAGAGAGAAGGGAATAAACATAAGACATATAGAAAGAAAACAAAACGAAGGAATGATAAAAGAAGGGAATATAGAGAAGACAAAGCAAGAAAACAAAAGGAAGGAAGGAAGGATAAAAGAATGAAAAAGGAAGAAAGAAAAGACAAAAAGTAATGAAAGAAAAGACAAATGAAATAAAGACACAAAATGAATTAAAGAGAAAGCTGGAAGGAAGGAATGTTGAAAGGAAGGAAGAAAGAATAAAAAGAGAGAAGGGAATAAAGAGAAGACAGAAAGAAAACAAAAGGAAGGAAGGGAGGGAGGATATAAAGAAAGAAGGGAATAAAGAGATGACAAAGAAATAAAACAAAAGAAAGGAAGGGAGGAAGGAAGGAAGAATAAAAAGTAAGAAGGGAATAAAGAGAAGACAATGAAAGAAAACAAAAGGAAGGAAGGAAGGACGGAAGGAAGGAAAATAAAGAAGGGAATAAAGAGAAGACAAAGAAAGAAAACAAAAGGAAGGAAGGAAGGAAGGAAGAAAAATAACAAAAGGGAAGGAAGAGAAAAATGGGAAGGAATATTGAAAGGAAGGGAGGAAGGAAGAATGGAAGGAAGAAAAAAATTGAAAAAGAAAGAAAGGAATAAAGAGAAAACAAAAGAAGGAAAGAAGAATGAACAAAGAGAATGTGGCAATGTATCATTTCATTTAAAAAAACGGCACATCTGTCCACAGGGAGCATTTAGAACTCCTCTCTGAGGGATACTGGAACACTTTTGTCACAGCAGTGAGTCTCTCTCATTACAGCTACACACACACACACACACACTCACACTGGCAGAACAATTAGTGCGCTTGTTAGCAATGTTAAAACATAACTTGGTAGCATGCACCAGCTCAAAAACTGACCTACATGCATCCCAACACACACAGGCCAATTTGGCAGAGGTGCACACACTCCCCCTCTGCCCCCACCCCCCACCCCCACACACACACACACAAACATGAATCTGAAAGCTTGTTATGTAGTGTAGCTCTCAGCTGTCGGCTCGGTTATGATGCTCAAACTGCTGCTGTTCCTCTCAAGCAGTGCCAGATGTATACATTCATCCAAAACATGACTTCAACACGTTACAGGCGTTGAAAATATCCCCAAAGACCTGCCATCATTTGAAGTCCAACAACATCGGCTTGACAAGACATGTGAGAATATATAAGTCAAGCGCCTAGGTCTTCTATAAAACAGATATAAAAAAGAAACAGCTTGTGCTGTCATAAACAGGAGCAGACGGAGCAGTCCAGACAGGACTGCGATGTGAGATGCTCGGCACTTACTGGTGGTGTTGTAACGGACTCCGAGGAAGGTCTCTGGACAGGGAGATGATAATGCACTGAGCTTTCCGCTATGTGCACAGAATCAATACTAACTGTTTTAAATTGAGTCAATCAGCACAAAGTGTTTCCTATTACCTACGCAGGAGATCATTTAACACTGGCTATTTTCTATGTGGTATCTGGGCAAGGATCAAAATGAAATGTTATTTCTTAAGAAACTGGAGAGTAAACATATTCAGAGGCTCTGGCATAAGCACTTAAGGCTATTAACGGTCGATGATGGCTGCATGGGAGACACGTGGGATTCATGAAGATGGTTTCAATTGAATATCTCTTTATCCATCTTTATCTCTGCGGCTTTCTTCTATGTGTTTGTGTGAGCTGCAGGGCACACTCGTATCGTCTGAATTGGCCTCTTTTCCAGAATTCAGAGTTTTTTTCACACATTGTTCTTACAATCAGAAAGGATCTGTGGAGCCCAGCAGAGATTAAAAAGAGTTTTTTAATCTCCAGCTTCCCTGGAGACTTTCACATATATGTCTTAATCCACTGCATTCTTGGGTACATTTTATTACATTAAAAAAAATGCATTTGTCCATGGGACCATCTGTTTGGCCAAACAATGGAAGACATATGTTGTGTTTGCGAAAGCTGTTTTAAAGCACATTATTTTATTTATCTGGTTTTTCTATTGGCACAAAAATGACACACTACATCTTTCCATTTCTGAATGTACTATTTGTTATTTATTATTAAAAACAGAATCTCAAGTGCATGATATCATGGCCAAAATTTATTGCAGCGTCTAAAGTAATTTCACATGCTCAAAGCCTACACTAAATATTTTCTTGGGAATATCACAATCATGACCACTGGCTGAAACACTGTGTTTCTGTTTGCAATATGTCATATTTACAGATAAAGACCTGAGTTGTAAACTGACCTGTAGAATTGGTGGGACTTGACGTCTGATTCCACAGGATCAAAGTGCGAGCTGGGAACAGAAAAGAGAAGAAGAAAGAAAACATTTATTAATCTCATACTTTTTCAGTCTTTTTCAGATTTTTATTTTTTTTTTGTGATTACTTTAAAGGGTTAGTTCACCCAAAAATGAAAATGAAAATGAAATATTTTCTTGGGAATATCACAATCATGACCACTGGCTGAAACACTGTGTTTCTGTTTGCAATATGTCATATTTACAGATAAAGACCTGAGTTGTAAACTGACCTGTAGAATTGGTGGGACTTGACGTCTGATTCCACAGGATCAAAGTGCGAGCTGGGAACAGAAAAGAAAAGAAGAAAGAAAACATTTATTAATCTCATACTTTTTCAGTCTTTTTCAGATTTTTTTTTTTTTATGATTACTTTAAAGGGTTAGTTCACCCAAAAATGAAAATGAAAATGAAAAATGAAAAGAATACGACAATACTTTTTGTGTGCAAAGAAAACAAAAATAACAACTTTATTCAACAATTTCTTCTCTTTCGTGTAAGTCTTTGATGCACGTTCATGACAGTACCACGCATGTGTGTGGTGCTGCTGACGCAGAAATCAGCGTAGAAACCAGATGCTTTGCTGCTTTTTTGTGATCAGTGGAATACACATGCATGCATGGTACTGTCATGAACGTGCATCAAAGACTTACACGAAAGAGAAGAAATTGTTGAATAAAGTTGTTATTTTTGTTTTCTTTGCACACAAAAAGAATTATCGTAGCTTTATAACATTACGGTTGAAACACTGATGTCACATGGACTATTTTAATGATGTCCTTACTACCTTTCTGGGCCTTGAACGTGTCAGCTGTGTTGCTGTCTATGGAGGGTCAGAGAGCTCTAGGATTTCATCAAAAATATCTTAATTTGTGTTCTGAAGATGAACGAAGGTCTTATGGGTTTGGAATGACACGAGGGTGAGTAAATGATCACAGAATTTTCATTTTTGAGCGAATTATCCTTTTAAGACGCATGAACACGTCTAATAAATGCATGGGCCAAAACAACATAGTGAATGGAAGACAATGTATAGCATCTAAAATAAATATAAATGCATCTACAACCATTTAGAAATGCAGAATCAAACAGAAGTGTGAAACACACATATATGAATACTTAAAGAAAACATGCTGACTTTTATATATATATACTAATAATATAATATAATATAATATAATATAATATAATATAATATAATATAATATAATATAATATAATATAATATAATATAATATAATATAATATAATAATAGTCACACTCCTCCGGAGTGGGGAGCGAGGAGACGTGGGAATAACCTTAAACAAACAAACTTTAATAAACCAAAAGGCTGGAAAATCAGGAATGCAGGAGACATAGAATGACGTAAGACACCGAACACTAGACACAGGAAACACTGGGCTTAAGTATATCTTAATTTGCTTTCCAAAGGTGAACGAAGGTCTTATGGGTTTGGAATGACACGAGGGTGAGTAATTAATGACAGAATTTTCATTTTTGGGTCAACTAGGCCTATTCCTTTAAATAGATTAATAAACAAATACATTAATCCTAAAAATGAAAATAAATTAAATACAATTTATTTTCACAGTAAAAATTGTGAAAAAGCTAAATAAATTATGTACAGTAAGCATTACTTATCAACGTTTCCTGTGCAGAAATACGTGTATACTGCAGTGCTTCATACACATAATACAATCTCATACAGAACCTTCTCAATCAATAGGTTTAATGGCTTGAAACACCTTATATTGCTCAATGACTGGTTGATGATGACAATCCTGGCTGAAAGTGTGACACTTACAAATGCTCCTACATTCACTTGTTCTTTCATCTCAACACAAGCTGCGATCAGATTTAATTTACAGCACATATTTCCGGGTTTCTTGCTGACAAAAGATCAAAGCCTGCAAGATCATATCTATGTAAATAAAACAAGGAAGACAAAATGTTGCTCTAGCAGACAAGGCTGTTTGTCAAATATAATAATAATGGAATAACCTTAAACAAACAAACTTTAATAAACCAAAAGGCTGGAAAATCAGGAATGCAGGAGACATAGAATGACGTAAGACACCGAACACTAGACACAGGAAACACTGGGCTTAAGTAAACAGAACATAATGAGGATAATTAGGGGAACACAGGTGAATCAAATGGGCTCTGGAAGCCTCTATGGACAGGCTTACACGGGACGGAACGCCTCCAGGGCGGTACCCGTTCCGGGACCCATGCCGGAGCGGGCAGCTCGGGGAGCCATGGCGGAGCAGGATGCACAGGGAGCCATGGCGGAGCAGGTAGCTCGAGGAGCCATGGTGGAGCAGGCAGCTCGGAGAGCCATGGCGGAGCAGGCAGACTAGGGAGCCATGGTGGAGCAGGTAGCTCGGGGAGCCATGGCGGGCCCCCCCAAAAAAATTCCTTGGGGAAAATTTCGGGTTCTGAGGCCCTCCGTGGGCCAGGTGTAGGAACAACGGCCCTCCCTGAGCTTGACTCGGGATCTGAGGTAGAGGCTGACATTTTTTCGGGAATCCCACGGGATGAGAAACAAAATCTGCATCTGTTAATCGTTTATATTTTATATTAGTTCATGTTGCTTTTGTGCAATAGATGAATAACAATTTATTTGTTTTAGATATTTTATGTTTAGATATTTCTATTTTGCGGGAGTCCCGTGAATCATTTTATTCTCCCGCATCCCGCACATACACAAGTCTCTGCACTCGCCTATCAAGTCTTGTCCCGCGCTGCACTCTGTTGCGTCGGGTCTCGCTGGAGCAGGTCTCTAATCCACTGGCACTTGACTCGACAGTGCGTGAGCTACATCCTTTTTACAATCTAGATTATAAATCACTGCATTCTGCCAGCAATGTAACGCGGCAGTAACATATAGAGACCTCGGCTTGTAACTATACTCTAATTACTATTTTGAAAATTATAACACGTTAAATTACTCCATTACTAAAAAAGTAATCAAATTACAGTAACGCGTTATTTTACCAGATCTTTTGTGTATCTGCAGTCAATCTGTTGTTTACAAGGTCTCATAACATTTAAACAGTGCACAAACATGATGAGTTGGAAAGCTTAGCTTTGATAATTTTGGATGTTTAAAACAATTACATACAGACAAAGTGAACAAATAAGAAAAAAAATTATCTAAATTATTCTGAGAAATTTTTTAACTGTACAATATTCTGTTTGTCAAGCAAATAGCATTTGAATTTTTACTGTAGGGATTTGTGCACCTTTGCTTATCAAATCATGGTTGAATTTGTTTCTCTATTCACACTCCTGTCTGCTGTTCACCGAGATAAAACAAGCACACATCTATTATTCTTCTACTCACAAAAGCAATGGACAGTTGCTCTGGCTCCATGGCACTGGAGCAGAACACACACACACTGGAGCAGAACAACCCAAGCTAGCATGTCACCGTGTCTGTTCATCCTCTGGCCCGGAAATAACAGGTGAACGAACGGGGATATCGCTGCTGAATAATTCATAATGGATATGAGCAGCTCTGCTCTCGAAGTCTTTTCAAATCGCAGAAACGGATGTGCAAAACAATGCATTCTCAGTACCGTGCTGTAAACATATTCATTTAAAAATGAGGTCCCACCCTGCTGAATGAAGTTTGTTTATTTGGCAGCACAATGAGGGACACTGCTGTTCCTGCAAATGTAATTTATCCTGACATCCATGTTTTTAGTTTTTATGGGAACAATATGCCTCTCAGGAAATAAATGCATATGATCTCAACGTGCTTTATACAAGCTACTGCACATCTCTCAGGGGGAAAAAAAACATTCTCAAAACATCTGCTGATCTGAGCAGCGGAAAAAAACATAATAATGGACACTTACCAATAACTGTGACTATAGTATATGGCTGGGCGATACAGCTAAATCAACTCTAACGATTTTTTTATGTTTTACAAACATAATGGATATGAGCAGCTCTGCTCTCGAAGTCTTTTCAAATCGCAGAAACGGATGTGCAAAACAATGCATTCTCAGTACCGTGCTGTAAACATATTCATTTAAAAATGAGGTCCCACCCTGCTGAATGAAGTTTGTTTATTTGGCAGCACAATGAGGGACACTGCTGTTCCTGCAAATGTAATTTATCCTGACATCCATGTTTTTAGTTTTTATGGGAACAATATGCCTCTCAGGAAATAAATGCATATGATCTCAACGTGCTTTATACAAGCTACTGCACATCTCTCAGGGGGAAAAAAAACATTCTCAAAACATCTGCTGATCTGAGCAGCGGAAAAAAACATAATAATGGACACTTACCAATAACTGTGACTATAGTATATGGCTGGGCGATACAGCTAAATCAACTCTAACGATTTTTTTATGTTTTACAAAAGTAAAATGCAATAATCAAATAATAATGTTTTCCAGTAAATTAACAGGAAAACATGGAGGCTACTTAATAATTTTATTATAATGAATAGAATTTGAATTATTATTGAATTATATTATTTTATGCTCTAATATAACAATAAATTGTAATAAACAGCAATGTTTACATAAACGTCTACTCAAAGTGCAAATTAATCAAGTTATAATCAATTCACTCAAACAGACAAACAAACTCGAACTGATTCTCAGCTGTATTATTAAACAATGAGAATCAGAATTTGAAAAGGACACTTATTTAATGCATATCCATCGGAACATGGTTTGTACTGAAAATCAAAAACAAGATGTTCAGCCCTTAATATGTTGGTTATGTTTGGCGTCAAATTACGTGATAGCAGTGCAGTGGAGTGACTGAATGATGCAGAGGACACCCACAGCTCACAGTGTGAACAAACAGAAATATTTGTGTGCAGATGTATTTGTGCTCATCTGTTTGTGTGCATATGAGAGAGAGAGAAGTAAGAGAGTGCACAAAAAAAGGCTAAACATATTTGTGATCACACGTTCAGCTTTTGAGCTTACTTAAAACAAGCCTACGTAATTTACAAACATATCTTTCTTACGCATACAGCTTACTGCACTTGTTACAAGACTAAGTTTAAGTAAAATACATAAATGTGAAGGGTCACTGAAATGCATAAAATGCATTTAAATGAAGACGATAATAATAATAAAAAATGGTTAGAGTTTTATTACTTATTGTGTGATTAATTATATATTCTGTGAAACTCCACATAGCCATAATACAGGGAAACAAAGCCATTTGAACAGAAAAATTACATTCTCCTTGTACTTCAGTGTTAATTACATTGAGTGGGCTCAGTATTACAGTTAATCACAGCTTTGTCGTGAGCACCCTGATCTTTACACATGCTTGGATCTGTGAATTTTGATTTCAGAATTATGTCAATTATGGCTACACAAACAATCATAACATGGCACATGACACGAAATCCGATCACTTCAGCTCTTGATATTTTATAGCTAATTCTACAAAATATGATCTCCAGGAGACATGACCATCAGCATAATTTTCACAAACAATATTTCAAGCTGGTTATGTCATGGTAATCAGAGTCATGTTAATGTTAAATGTTTGCATTTGCATTAAGTTTACGTTTCAGACTCCAATCGATCAAATGTATTCTCTTGGCAAAATAAAATAAAATAAAATAAAATAAAATAAAATAAAATAAAATATTTATGCATGTTCGTAAGTATGTATGTATGTACATCAGCCAATGAACAAAATAATAACACTCGGAAATATCAAGTTGAGTGTAAAAAAAATTGTTCTAATGATATACATTCAGTCAAGCCTCGTCTGATTTTCAGAATCGTTTTATTATAGTATGAAGTTTCATATTATAGTATGGTTGGCAAGCTGAGTTGACCTGCAAATTTGTGTAACTGCTCATCCAAATCGTAATGAGGGCAACTATAGCTATTTAGTGATTCATGTTATGACAAAGAAAATTGATTATTTTTTTACAATTTTATATTTATTTACATCATAAATGAATTACTAAATTAAAAAAAAATTATGTATTAATTTAATATAATTTCAGCTGACAAATTAATTTGAAATAACCCTGCTTCTCTATTCTACAAAACTCTGGAGACCAGTAATAAATGACAAAGCTCTTGACCCGTCCTGATACAAACACAAACAGCACCTTGTAAAACAGCAGGCAGTAATCAAAGGTCAGCTTGTTAAATGACTCTTAAACTTCTCTTCGTCAAGACTATCAATTAGTATCACTAAGGTTACCACAGACAAATAAGTCAGGAAAACCCAGTTAGCCAGAAACACTTGATTAGCCAATTGCACCTCAAAACACAGGCCCTTTTAGCTACTCTTTCTCAAAGCACAGATTCTGCCAATGAGGGACCGTCAACATAGGTGTTGTTTTCTGCTAGTTACTGTGAAGTGTTTACTGCCAATTTAAGAACTAGACGGTACAAAACTCTGCGTTTACAAACTGTCCAAAACAATCTCAAAGACATAGACGCTATAAAGAATCAAAGCCAAAGAGATAGTTTCTGGTACAGAATACATGGACATATCCACCCTCATCTGTCCCGAAAGATGGCATAATTTGGAAATCAATTTTCTTTGAAAGAGTAGGCTACATTTTTTGGACCATATGACAATCATTTCAGACGCAGTTATTTAAAAGATGTTTCTATGTGGTTCGGGATGCCAGATTTTCTCATGAGAGCACCTAGGAGGGGAAGTGACAGATGGGTTGAAGGTATTACTCGGCATTTCATAATCGTCCCCACAGGAAACTGCGATCCCTAGACAACCACATCCCTGGCCTGTTTTCCTTCCTTGCGATGCAGCACACGCAAAATTGAATCTAAGACTGGCAGACGCAGAACATCTATTAAAAACTTTTCATCATTCAGCTCAGATAGCCAATGTGAGTTTTTTTTATCCAGTGATATTACACAACATTGACTCCTTGTGAGTTCGCAATTGTTGCGCTGGCACCAGCAGGCTTTGTTGCGGCAGCTGCGCTGGAGATTAGTGGTTGAATTCCTCAAGACTTGTGTAATCATAGCATCACTTTGTCGAGCCGGCCAGTGTAAGGTTCTGGTTTTACAGGCGTTCAGGACAGATTAATTATCCGTTATATGGTGAGCATTTAAAAATACGATGTTTGGTTTCGTCTTCGAAAACCTTATCTGAAATCACTCACAATTGTATTGTCATGTTAATGCTGCATGAAGAAATACAACTGTAAGACCAATCAGATATTTGACAACTGCAAATAACTGCAGGTTTAACCAGTGAGCTACTGACTCACCGAATGTTTGCAAGGCCCTGTACACATATATAGTTCAGTGGTGTAAACTTGATCCATTAATCTGTCTACCGGATGGATTAGCACGTGTCTGTATTTAAGAGGAAAGCCACGCTAACTTCACCGTATGTGAGAGATTTACTCTTTGAAGTTTTAAGGATGCATCGCTTGCCAGATTTCACACCAGATTGGTCTCAACTGGCTTGTTATGAATATCTGAACATAGGTTCAACTTTTCAGAAAAATTTAAAAATCAAGATCTATAATAACTGAGGTAAAGAGTGTGAAGAAATCTTAAGATAAGATATTTTTAAAACAAAATTTCCGGGTTTTCTAGTGAAAACACCCTAGTAATTTCACGTGTTGAGATCTCAAAATATTATTGTCACTCTTCTTTTAAGTTAAAATCTATTAAAATACAAAATGTTGCAATTTACAAAACTCTTAGTCTTAAATATTCCAAAATTCTTGAATTTTAAATTAGCTTTTTTTCATTTCATGCATAATAACATTTGCTTGGCTTTGATTGAACTGAATGCTATTAACAGGGTGACCATACGGGCCATTTTTACGGGACGTGTCCTTGCCAGGATTTCTATATTGCCTAAAATATCCAGGTTTTGGCTGTTTGCACTGTGCAGATCGATCGTTGTATGACATTCATGAGAGCTATAGAGAGCAGAGCAGACGACTCCTGCTGCTTTCGAATCACTCTTGCAGTACTTTGGTGTCATACAATGATCGGTGCGCAGCGACGGTTCAAGTCGAAAGAACAAACAAACACGTGCACGTATTTGCATCGCTTTGATCGTTCTCTGTAGATCTCACCTTCTCACGCGCCACGATTGGTCGATTATGTACAATACCTGCATATTATTGGTCAAACTACTTTGGATGCTTTATGTGGACAATATAACAATTTTGTAACAAAGTTAGCATTTTTTTATCTAAAATAAATACTAGGAAAAATAAGTTCAACTAACATCAAACATGTTAAACTGTTGGCATCCATGTTTCTAATTAAGTCTTTAAATGGTTAATATATGAATTCAGAATAAATGTGAAAAAAATGTAATTAACTTTATAAATTGTGATCTCTTAGAAGTTAGAAAACAAAACAAAACAAAACAAAAGGTTAAAAAAAAACTGTTGGCATCCCCCCGGAGCCGTGTGGAGTGCTTTTTATGATGGACTAATGCACTTTTTTGGCCTTCAAAACCTTGACCCCCATTCACTGCCATTATAAAGCTTGAAGGAGCCAGTACATTTTTAAATATAACTCCGATTGTATTCGTCTGAAAGAAAGTAATTTACACCTAGGATGGCTTGAGGGCGAGTAAAACATGGGGTAATTTTCATTTTTGGGTGAACTTTCCCTTTAAGTCTTTAAATTGTTAATATACAATTTCAGAATAAATGTGAAAAAAAAAAAACTTTCTAAATTATGATCTTTTAGAAATTAGAAAACAAAACAATAAAAGGTTTAAACAATGTAAAAAAAAAAACTGCTGGCATCGTTGCTGGATATTTTTCAGGAATGAAGCCTGTATTCCAAAAAAGAATAATATTTTAAGCAATTCACAGCCATATTTGCATGGTACTGTCAATCAAACATTTTTGCAGCGTGTACATGGCCATAGTAAATTTCGGGCTCTCTTCTCTCTGAAACAAGCATCCTCTGTGCCAAATACCAGCAGCTACTTCAGATTTTTAAAATAACATTTTAACCAATTGCTCCATGCAAACTCAGACATTGAGATTTAGACAGAAATTAAATGATCAAATGACCCTGGTTTTTGTTACGGTCAATTACCCTTGGTATGGTCTGCAATCAAAAGTTTTTCCAAGACCAAATTATATGGGGCATGCTATCTGCATTAGGTTTTTTTTTTTTTTTGCTATAAACTGTGGCTAAATGTCATCTTTTGTCTCTTTTTTTTTTTTTTTTGCTTTAAACCGGGGCTAAAAGTCATCTTTTGTCTCTTTTTTTTTTTTTTTGGTTATTTTATTTTTTATGAAGAGACAGTTGATCCTCAAATGAAACATACAACTTACACTACTGTATAAAAGCGCAACCATAGAGCAATTTTCTCAGTTTAGTGTACAAAACACAAGCCTTAAACAAAGACTACAAATATTACTCATTAAACTTAATATTTGCAGGTGAAAAACTGTACATAGAAAATCTGTTACTTCTTCCCTTAGAGTTTCACACCAATTCACACTCGCTAAGCCTTTGCAAAGCTCTGAATACAAACAGATCTGCAGTGTATTCCAGCATTTTTGCATTAGTGCTCGATTTACCCCTCTGTTTCAACTGCAAACCAAAATAAACCCCAGTAAGTCTTGGGCTTTTCAAAGCAGCGCGAAAAACAACAAACTGAATCCAGCCATCACAACTTTTATCTCCTTACATTGCCTTTTCTGAGCAATAACCAGGGTGCGAACTACGGGGGAGCTAGGGGCAGCTCGGCTCCCCTTAATAAGACATGGGCTCCCCTGAAAACGTGATTTGTGAAATTTTGGGGGGTCTCAAAAAATATTGACAATGTGTTATTTTGACGTGCAATTTCAGTTTTGTGTAATGTGATCATCGTGGATTATTATGTGTAAAATTGCAAAAATATCATTCATTCATGCATGACGGCGATTTAAACCTAATTCACTTCAATAAAGATAACTATACATGCTATTCTTGTCATGAGCATCAAGGTGTGGGGGCGCTGCGGTGCAAATTCCACTCATGTTTAGTGCATGTTAACTCAAAGATTCGTAGAAAAAATATAAACGTTGGACTCTGTGGTCGATTCTGTGTTAAGGTAAGGCATGTTATTCGCAATTATGTGTTGTGGCTGGGTTGTTATAGGTCTGCGTGACTCTCGATGTCTTAGGCCTAATTGAACGGAGGAATTATGGTATTCTTCTGTAGCCTGACGACGAGTAACTTTAACCGTTGTTCATGTGAACTCAAAGACAGCTTGATGCTTTGTTTATAGACTATTTGTGGGTGGCTGTTTGTTGTTTCACCTATCAATTCGTGTCGATAAAGTATAATAGGGTAAATCCTGTATAGTGATTTATCCTATATAGTGCTTGCATAAAGCAAGTAGTGCATACACTTGTAGCTGTTAAGTATCTTTGTAAGTCATTGTAAGCCCTCTTTTGAGGCACGCGCAAGCGCACGAACCCCCCAGCCCCCTTATAAAAAAAAACAAACAAGTGGGCTCCCCCAAAGTCCACGGTATAGATCGAACACTGGCAATAACAGTTATGTTTGTCACGCATGACGTTTTGCCTACACTGAAAAGTAAATGTCACGTTTCCCATGAGACACGGTCAATAAATCTTGCTGCACCCTTGCTCTTGCTCGCGATATAGAAAAATTAGTTCAGAGTTCAGAATATAAAAGCATTAAACCAGGGCTACTCAGCTTAAGGGCCTCACTGCTAATATTTATAGTATTATTTTATATTAAAGAGCTCATTATTTACTCACCCTTATGTTGTGAAACTGTATGAGCTTCTTTTGTGGAAAATAAAAGAATTATTCTAAAGAATGTGCATACAGTGAAAGTCTATGGGGTCCAAAATGACATCGTACCACATTGACACTCAATTAACAGACAAAGCCATTTTCAAAAATATATTCTTTTTGTGTGCCGCAGGTTCACGCATGACATGTGTAAAGACCAAAGTCTCCTGTAAATGTGTTCAGTAAAGGTTCTCAAGGTCAACAGAACCCGTTTTCAGATGTACTGGTGATATGCAGCTTAACCACAAATCCCATCATCCACCCTGACACTTTATCAATACCTCAAACGGGAGACCAGAGGTTCACGCATGACATGTGTAAAGACCAAAGTCTCCTGTAAATGTGTTCAGTAAAGGTTCTCAAGGTCAACAGAACCCGTTTTCAGATGTACTGGTGTATCCACCAGAATCCCATCATCCACCCTGACACTTTATCAATACCTCAAACGGGAGACCAGAGGCCCTCACCAGAGGACCTTAAGTTGACCCGCGTAACTGATCTATGACCACGCTTCCCAAACCAAATCTAAATTTTATATACCACAAAGCAAAATCGGTTTAAGATCAGTTATGGAGACTTACCTGTAAGATTTGTGGAGAGCAGGAGCAGAGCGTCGCAGGTCAGGTCAGCTGTTACCCTGGAGATTAGCGTAATCCAGATGGTCAACACCTGCAACGGTGGTGCAAAGAAAGGAAATTTGTGGAGGGAAAACAAAAGTGTGGCTTTAGAATCCATCTGGATATCCAGAAAGAGACAGCATACAATGTAAAAGTAAATCAGGTCAACATCTGTCTCATGCTAATGCAGGTACGCCTGTCACACGGTTGTGCTTCTGAAGTCATACACTAGCTATGTGTGAGAAACAGACTGAAATTTAAGTTGCTTTCGAAGATGTGCAACTTTACTTCCCCACTGCTTAATTGGTTACCTGTAAAACCGTACAGTTATGTAAACATAACTTGCTTAATTACAATGAAAGTCTAGTGAATAAATTACATTTTAATTTAGGGCCCCATGAAATTAGATATTATTTCCCAAATTCTGTGTTTTCCATTTTATTTGTATTTTTTGCATTATGTGTTTTAAGATATAATAATATAAAAAAAATAAAAATAAAATAAAATTTGTGAAATTAATTAAAATTCTAAACATTTAAGAAATGTTAAATTAAATTAAATTAAAGTTTACATTTCTTTTTTGTATACTTGTATACTCTATAAAAACATGAAAAATATGGGAAAAACATGGTTGTTTGAAACAAACAAACAAATGAACGAACGAATGAGCGAACGAACGAACGGATGAATGAATGAATGAATGAATGAATGAATGAATGAATGAACGAATTAATGAATTTGATAATTATTCTTATTACATAGAGAAGCACATTTTATAATAATAATATATTTCTGTCATAATTTCAAGTTAAATTGGACTTTTATTTTGGTTGTTTGTTGTGAAGACCTTTGTGTTGCAGCGTGTATTTGACCATAGGTGTTAACAAATGAAACAGCTCATGAAGTGAACTGTAAGAACAGCGTTGGATATGAAGTTTATGTAAAGTGAGACAGCAGATGCTGAAAATACCATGAGCATCACACATGTATAGTGTAGTGTATGTGTATTAGTGTATTGCATGTGTAGTGTAGGTTAAATATAGAAAATTACTCAAATTTTTCATCAATGTCATGGACTTATTTTTATGATAAATATAGATTTAAATGTATTGCCCTGCCCTAACTGTAGGTTTACATTCACTATAAAATTTTACATTTCAGTTAAATTAAACAGTGATTTCTCTATTAAAGGGGTCATAAATGTTATCCTCTTTTGGAAGGGCAAACAAAGTATTTTCGCTTTCACAACGAAACACAGTGTCACACATGGTGGCCTAGAGTGAGCAGAGGTCGGGGGCTAGAGTGAGGAATGGCCGGAGGGAGACTTTAGTCTTTGCAACTTTACAGATCTTCTTTATGCACCAAGAGCTTGTAACACTCCAAAGAGAAAGGAACGCATCATATGACCCCTTTAAAATTGTAATGTGAAATGTTCAGTCCAACTGATTTAGTTTTGACTATTTAGTCTCAGACCAGTCAGTTTTTTTACATAGACTAAACTGTAGCAGATGTTTACTGTATTTATGTGCTAAATATCTGTAATTCAGTTTCTTATTTCTTATTTTATTTAAAAGGATAGTTCTCATTCTAATCAACGATGTAGCACTTCATCGCACAGTTATTTTATACTAAATTCTTTCCAACTTTGATTTTAAAAAGATTTGATGTTTACTGTATTTATGTGCTAAATATCTGTAATTCAGTTTCTTATTTCTTATTTTATTTAAAAGGATAGTTCTCATTCTAATCAACGATGTAGCACTTCATCGCACAGTTATTTTATACTAAATTCTTTCCAACTTTGATTTGAAAAAAAAAAAGCTCCAAGATTTAAAGATTTAATACCCAGAAGACCAGGGCTTTTGTTTCAACATTCATGCTCAGGAAATGAGAGGGAAAAATCACAGATGTGACCCTTGTGCCCTAACATCACACCGACTAAATGACTCCCTCTCCGAACTAAATGCAATTTATTATTTTCAAGCAGAATCCATTAGATATGTTTTACTAAACCACAGTTTTAATACTAATGGCTCTTTGAACAGCAAGAGAGACAATGAGGTTCTGCATGTGCTTGATTTGCTGTTATGTGACTGTCTCTAATTCATAGCCCTGGATACAAATACCCTTACAGCATACTAAACCCACACAAAGAATAGGGATGAATGAAATGATATCACCTTCCTAAAACAGAAATGGACAGCAGTCTATGACTGAACCCAACACACTGCACTTCCATTCTCAAAAGGCTTGAGGCCTTCAGTCATAAAGTTTGCAAAGGCCCCAGATGGTCACATGACCTCTAAAAGCTTTCAGGGCCAGCTGGATGATCCTTCCACACCCCATAATGAAACCATGAAAATTTATACCACCACCACAGACTCATTATGTCAACGGAAAGCAGCACTGTCACGTCGAGTGAAGTCTTTCAGCTAAGCGCTAAAATTTTTACTAGCTGTACAAAAATGACTGAAAGCTCCCAGTGGCGTGAGGTGAACAGCCCGCTGTCTTCTGGTCCCTGACCTCCGTCACATGAGGACAGGTTTACAGAGTTCAGTGTTGACAGCTCTAACGACCGTCTGCGGCACATACTCGAGCTAGCGGGAGACAAACAGTGGGATTGAGGAGGGGAAAATGGAAGAAATACAGCCCCTGGTGTGTTTTATGAGCTGGCAGAATAACACTCCTCTCGCTGGTCGACTGCTGGCTCACTCGCCAGTAATCTTCTTGAGGCCTTGAACAGCCTTTTCCTCAGGTCCTTCCAGAAACATCCCAAACGCTCATGCTATTGTTTTCCCGGCTCTTCCAATCCCTCCGCTGTCTCTTTCACAGACTTCATCCAGGCTGGCTTGTTCCACAAGGGTGCTGAAGGCTGGTTTCGTGTCGAGGGACGGTTGTGCCTTCAGACTTTCCTGTCACTTGGAACAGTTTCACTTCATCACCCTCAGCCACCAACACTGAAGGACGGACCATTGTATAACCCATGTGCTGGACAGGATTACCCACGAGGGCTTCAAGCCGTACTGTACACACACGATAGTTTGACAAACAACTAGAGAGCTTTGTGCTGACATGACCAGCGGGGAGTAACTAATTAATAGTAGTGGCGTTACTAACTTAACTACAATTTTCAGTAGCCTGACAGCAGTTAAGCCCTATGTAATAGTGTAACTTGTCCAGTATCAGTCTCTCGTTTATGAAACATTTAAGTGAAGTGACGTGTGGCCAAGTATGGTGACCCATACTCGGAATTTGTGCTCTGCATTTAACCCATCCAAGTGCACACACACAGTACTGAACACACACACACACACCCACCATGAACACACCCGGAGCAGTGGGCAGCCCCAATTGAATGAATGAATGAATGAATGAATGCTTTATGTAATAAAATAATAAAATAAAATAAAATAAATACCTCACCAAATAGCTCAGATGCTTGAGCTTCTTATCACGAGGACAATAAACTTTCCCCAAAAAAGACCTAACGGCTAATTATTCGTACATAAAATCTAGATAACAAAGGTCAGCATCAGTTGCAGTCTTTGTGTGGCAGAATTTCATTATCAAGCATGAAATATCATCCACAGGTCATATGACAAATTGACAAATCTTACATGACCCATTTACTTTCTTTTCTTGAATAGTTAAAACAAATGACAGAAAACCTCTGGAACATCCTAAAATATAGCAATCTCTGGGGCATACCTTGGGAATGACTGGTCTAAGCTATTAGACGCTTGGTTAAAACAGGAATGAGATGTGACAGAATTCCCCATATGCTTTGGCACAGTATATCAACTATTTATAAGACAATGATATATGAAAGATGGCATCTTAGTGAAGAAATACATGAATGATACACATGAATGAATGATAAGGGATACGTTAATATAAAACTAATGAATAAATGAATGAATGAATATAAAACCAAAAATATTAAAACATGTCTTTTAAGAAGCACAAAATATGAATCAAAATGCAATCTATTACATAAAGCAATAATATATATATATATATATCAAAATCCACCTATCTGCACTTAAAGGTGCTGTATGTAAATTTTTGACTCTACTAAAGCATAAAAATACTAGGGCTGCACAAATAATCAAATTTCTAATCGCGATTACAATTATGGATGTCACAATTACGTAACCGTTCAAAGCGGCAATTAATCGTTCAAAGTCCACTTATGTTATTCTGTGTGCTTAAGATGCGTTTTTTTCTTTCTACATGTTTTCTTAAGGGTTTTTCCATTGTTTTATTTTATAGTTTTATATTCCATTAGTTTTAGTATAACATTATAATACCATTCATATTTTCACTTTTTTATAATTAATTTTTTATAAATATTTTATAATTTAATTTTTCAGTTAGAGTGTTTTCAGCTTGTTTATTTTCATATAAAAATAAAAACCCTCTCCAATATTTTGAATTTGGACAGCAATACCTAGTTCAACCACTCTGTGTCAATCCTACATACAGCACCTTTAACATTTTCTTCAAACAAGACTTCCTTGTTCAACCAGTTTCACCGCATTGACCATACTGGTTTGGCTGGTGAACTGCACCATCTAGACGAGCACCAAACCAGCACTAGCCAGCATAAACAAGCCTCAACCAGCATATAAATTCATGCAGGTCTAAACTCATCTTTTCAACAACAGTGCTTTTTGGTCTTGCTCGCAAAGCCAAGTACTTAAACATCCTTGATCTCCTTCAAAAGTAAGAACAGTACAAAACACACATTATTGTTCATTATCAAAACACCCCAGACTCCACAGGGAAGCTCTTAAGCACCTTTCTGATACTCCTCCTATGAGACTGGGAGCTAATGAAAAGGCATCAGGCCCAGAAATGAACTACTGTTGTCTCAGTATACCTTCCTTACATGTTGTAGGTGTGACACCTCACATTTCAAACAAAGACCACTCTGTCTAACCTTATGGCCTTTACCTCATTTTGCCTCCTTCTGTCTCTCTTAAGGAACTCTTCAGATTGGCCTTGAAGGAACACCCTGCTGCAAAGCAGAACGGAGAACTCCCCTATCACGCATATACAGGGCCGGTCCCTGAAGAACAGTGGATGAGGAGAGACTACTAACTGCCTGAGAGGAGCAAGAGAGTGTTAGCAGAACCCCAGGTCTTTTAACAAATCAAGGATGAATGCAATGGGACACTGGGAAAACGGGCCTCATGGGATAAGAAGTTCTGCAGCTATCTGAAATAAGCTGATAAGTGAGGTAAGATATAACACCATGAGGAAATTAGATGATACTAAACAGCCATTACTTGAGGAGTCACAGGACTCATTCTCCTGAAAGGTACTGGGTCAGAAAGGTCTCTTGATTTATGATCTATGATCATAAGACCACCTGAATAGAAAAAAAAATGCATGGTTTATATCTGCCTCAAACTCATCTCAAGCTATTTTTTTTTGGTCATATTCACGACCAAAGCCCCATGAGCAAGGCTCAAGTACCCTTCACTGACCAGAAATGTGTTTATTTTAACTCATTATAATGGATATCATTTAGCATTATCGTTAATGTTGTTCAAGTGGCCATTATGATGATGATTCAATTTTAAACTGTACTTTATGATTGCTTGTTGTTCTAAAAAAACATAAAAAACAAAAAAAAAATTATAAATAACAAACGTCATAAAATGACATAAAAATTATAAAATTTGTACAAATAAAATAAATGATACATATATTTTATTTGAAAAAATAAATGTTAAAATAAATGTTATAATACAATAAATGTTATGTAGTGTAATAAGTGTTATGATAAAATAAAATAATAAAATAAGTGAAAAATAATATAAATATAAATAAAATAAATACCTCACCAAGTAACTCAGATGCTTGAGCTTCTTATCACGAGTTTTTGGACAATACACTTTCCCCAAAAAAGACCTAACGGCTAATTATTCGTACATAAAATCTAGATAACAAAGGTCAGCATCAGTTGCAGTCTTTGTGTAGCAGAATTTCATTATCAAGCATGAAATATCATCCACAGGTCATATGACAAATTGACAAATCTTACATGACCCATTTACTTTCTTTCTTGAATAGTTAAAACAAATGACAGAAAACCTCTGGAACATCCTAAAATATAGCAATCTCTGGGGCATACCTTGGGAATGACTGGTCTAAGCTATTAGACGCTTGGTTAAAACAGGAATGAGATGTGACAGAATTCCCCATATGCTTTGGCACAGTATATCAACTATTTATAAGACAATGATATATAAAAGATGGCATCTTAGTGAATTTATCTAATGGCTCTTAACCGTTGCTTTCCATCTTTCCCATTGTGACTTGCAAATAGGATGTAAAGGAAATGCAATTTCAACTCCCACCCCTAGCACTGATCCATATTCTAGCAGAACTTTATAAGTCTGGCTCTTTAGAAGCCATTGTTGAGCGGCTTAGAGCAGATCAAATTCTATCCAGCATTGCCTGCATGTTTCTCCGAGGCAGGTCTATTTTGGGCAGAGAATCAAACATCTAATCCTCCTTACAGTCTGAGAGGATAAAAAAGCCACATTTTAACTAGCTATGTCCAAACTACTCTGAACGATATCCGCTTCTTTCCTTCTGATTCTGTCTTGCCATCTCTGCCTGCATGTTTTCTCCTCTCTCTATTTCCACCCTCCAGTTGCTCTTGATGCTGAACTTTTTCGGATTAAATCCGTCAGTCTGAAGGCGCAGTTGGAGAGGAAAGGTCCAGTTGTGCTGTTGTGTGCATTATGGCAAAGCCTTTCTAGGAAACAATAACCAGACTTAGTCACAAGTGTCTTATCGCTGTCATACAGAGTTCAGGATGGTGCAGCTATTCGACTCAATCCATGTCTGCAAAAGCTAGGTTAGGGTACTAGATATTTTGTTTAAAAAAATGGATGCAAGTTACAACAAAAAGGAAAACGCAGCAGAGGCTTTATTCATAATGTAATGGAAAAATGTTTCAAAGTGAAAATGTTACAGAAGATTTCTATTTCAAATAAATTATGTTCTTTTGACTTTCTATTCATCAAAGAATCCTGAAAAAGATCATGGTTTCCATAAAATATGAAGCAGTGAAGATATGAAGAAATATTTCTTGAACACCAATTCAGCATATTAGAATGATTTCTGAAGGATCATGTGACACTCAAGACTGGCTTTGTCATCACGGGAATAAATTAAATTTTAAAAGACATTAAAATCGAAAAGTTTTTAAAAATTGTAATCATATTTCACAATATCACAATTTTTACTGTATATTTGATCAATGCAGCCATGGTGAACGTAAGACACTTCTTAAAGGGATAGTACACCAAAAAAAATTACAATTCTGTCATGATTTATTCACTCTCAAGTTATTCCAATCTTTCTTTCTTCTGTTGATTATAAAATAAGATATTTTGAATAATGTGGGTAACCAAACAGTTGTCGGTCCCCACTGACTTCCATAGTATGGAAGAAATACTATGGACGTCAATGGGGACCAAAAAGTGTTTGGTTACCCACATTATTCAAAATATCTTCATTTGTGTTCAGCAAAAGACAGAAACACATACAGGTTTGGAACAATTTTATGGTGAGTAAATCATGAAAGAAGTTTCTTTTTTTGGGTGTACTATCCCTTTAATGTTTTAAAAAAAAATCAATACATGAATAAAAAATAAATCTTACTGACTCCAAATGTTTGGTGCTTTATGTTTTCTTCACAGCTGTTGCAAACAACAGGATTGGAAAGGTGATATAAACAGTCAGACGTTCCAGTGCAGTTACATTGAATCAGAACTCTTGGAAAACTTCTTGTCCAATCAAATCAGTGGACTGAAACTAACCATTGTATAAAATCTTAATGACGATCCCTGGCACTAAAATAGTTACTGCTAATGAGAACACTATGATTTTATGAAGACCAGAATAACACACTATTACATGCATGCAATTCTTTGCATTTTTTGCTCTTTCGAGGTTCCCACATTCGTTAAGGCTGCTCTGTGCCTGTTTAAAATTCTGTGTAAAGACGCAATGCCGCATAAAAGACTCAATTATGCCTTCCCACCGCAACCCCTAGTAAATAAGTGCCACTGGTTATCATTGCTGTTTAAAGGCTTTATGCCACCTCTGATCAGATTTAAACAGTCTCTGACACCTATATTGCACCTCACAAGCACTTCTGTGCCACCTCTGCAGTGTAAAATGGGTATGAAACTAGCAAGCTGAAATGGAAGATACTAGATATCCATACTAGATATCTATATCTATTTACTATGCTCATAAATGATAAAATTTTGCTTTAAAAGAGGTTACAATTGAGTTTAATGCTGTGGTTTGGGTTAGGAGCAGAACAGATGGAGCAATAAAATATTTTGCAAAATTGTGTTCTGGTCAGCTTTTTAACATAGCAATCATTCCAAAGTAAAAAAAAATAAAAAAAAATAAAAAAAGCTCAGCACTGTGATTTTATTAGTATTCATACAGGAATTCTAGTACACATTCTGTACATTTTCATATGTTTGAACAGACTCTGAAACATGCAATACATGTCAATATATCAATATAAAATGCAAAAGTTTTTACAAATAAACAACTTTAGGGACTTACAAACATGAACAATTAGTTTGAAGTTCCCAGAATATTATATCTATGAATTAATGGATTGATTTTATTGTATTTTTAATACTTTTTATGTATGACTTTACGGTCTAGTCTTATCTGTATTTCATTAATAAATAACTTTAAATTTAAAATATGTATTTTTAAGCAAAAGTTCACTATTATTTTCTGAAAAAGTCCTGCTATGGAATCATTAAACTCAGTTTATGTAATTTCTCTAGTCGTCAGAAGAAATGCATGTCTAAAGTTGTCTGTATATAAAAATATTTACATTTTAGATGCTGTCAATATCATGATTGAGTGTCTTTCCAGTAAATTTTATTCCAGTAAATACCCACAAACATTAATAAGGCATCGATTTCCAGCTCAATGCAATATTAAAATTACTATTAATAAAGCATTTCATTTGTGAATAAATAAATATTCCAGAGCTGAGGTTTAGCAGAACACATATTATGCAAAACTATCTCACCAATCTGACTCAGTTCATTTGAATGTCTGGCCCTGGAGAGTCTGTTCTCATAACAGCAACGACTACAACCGTAAGCGGTGTGTTGACCCTGTTTCGCAGTTGTTTGAAATTAGATATCATATTTTGTGGTCAGTTCTCTGAGGTCAGCTGAGGAGACTGGCAGCGGTTCTCTGGCAGCAGTGTTGGTAATGTGTAATCCTGCTCTAACAATAGCCTTTAACACAAAAGAACAGCACATGTAGCGGTGTGTTTCACACGCTTCTCCTCTGTCCACTGGCACAGTCTGCGCTGAGACAAATGGCTTGATTGGCTGGAGCCAGCCGCTGTGCTGTCTAAAGCAGTGTGCAGTGTGAGCATAAGCCTGGATCCTTCCAGTAAAGACTGCTCGACGGGCTGCTGAGCCACAGGCGCTGGAGATCGCCGGCCAGCAAAGGAAGGATCATCTTGGGATACAAAGGCTAGAAATCCTAGGGATTGATGCCAGCCTGCTGGTTGAAAGCGCAAAGCCAGTGTGATCCCACAGCTCCATCTGACAACTTCAGTCTTTGGGGATTTAAATCTGAGGACCAGAGGTACTATAAAGTCAGCTTATTAAATGTTCTGTGGGTTAATAGAACTGCGTGTAGCTTATGTCACTGATCACTGATATGCTCTCGAGCCTTCAAATCTTATTTTTCTTCTTTGAAAATAATTCAAATTCACAATAATTAAACACTTAGGTACATGCTTTCTAGACTGATAGGAAGAAAGGTTATGATCGGTAACACAAACTATTATGAAGACCAAAATTTTAATGAAAACATAGGGTCAGCTAAAAGTTTTGCAAGAATGAAAATTAAACGGAGACTATAAATGTGCACTAAAAAAAACAATGAAATGGCAGAAAGCTACTTTTTGCACTTTCAAACAATGTTAAATTATATACTGTTTTGTGTATAAATGAGATAACACTGAAATAAATGAATGGCTGACCTTGAAAAATGCAGTCAATTTTATGCTATGATAATTTTTTAAAATTAAATTAATAAATAAACAAACAAACAAACAAATTAATGAATATGTATTTACGCACTCAAACACATTTTCGCTCCCATGAAAATAAACAAATACATACATACATTTATTAGTAATTTTCCAAAGATTAAAACAATATAAAAACTATTTATAAACAACTAAAATAAGATTACAGAAATTCAGGGATCATTACCTGGAAAGCTTCCAATTTTTACAATGGTTAAAAGCTACCACAACTACACAGATTTATATATACAGTATATAAATATATTGCAGAGTTTAACAGCTGCCAGATATATTAGGCAGACATCACTGTTCACAAGTGTCATACATGACACAGTTTGATACATGATGTTGTGATATATTGTAATGTGTACAGATACATGAAGCCACAGACTGACAGTCAATCTTAATTTGCCTCACAGATGCAATTAACCAGGGTTTCTTTTTTTAAGGATCTTAAAAAAGATCTTACAATCTAACATTTACCAATAGAAACATTCTACAGAATAAAGTGGGTTTCTGTGGCAATTTAAGCTCATAGGTGAATTGTGGTCCATTTCTCTAATTATTCTAATTCAAATTTTGTATCCAAAGGGTCTGGCTGATGAGGTGTCTGTCAATGCATCATCTCAATGTGACTTCAGACTATTACAATCCAACACACTGCCATTCACCTGCTCCTGACTGTCTTAGTGCCAAGCCATAGACCACACCATGACCATATGGCATGTATGAGATGAGATGCCAAAGCAGGAGAAAGAGAACACAAGAAAGTGACTAATAGGACTGGGGTGAAAAAAATATATATTGTAATCAAATAATTTTCATGACGTGTGTCTACATTAACAATTTTTAGACATCTACATTCATTTTCCAATGTAGGTGGAATGCTGTACTACAATATCAGTGTCTGTCTCAGACAGCAACCCACAGGCTGCCCACAGTCCATTCAGTGCCATACATATTGCACACAAAACTAGAAAGCACTTTCTCAGTGTGGAAAACTAAAGTAAAGTCTTACTGATAAAATAAAATAAAGTCTTACTGACTCCAGAACTTTCGAACAGTAGAGTATATTGCTACTTTTCTGAAGTTAAGTTGATGTCAATATAGTAAATAATTTCCAAATGTGGTCTGTTCCTCATACGAAGCTATCACATGCCAACGGGGGACTTGGAAAATAATCCACATGTCATTTCTATGACACTTTTTTGTGTCATTTGGAGCATTTGGAGCTTGACAGTAGAACGAATTGAGTATAAACACCTCTCAGCGCAGGTGTGCTTGCGCCTGCAGTGAATCACGAAGTGAATCACCAGAGCGCATGAGTCAAACAAGGCTTAACTCACGCACAATGCTAAGACAGTATCCCAACCAACTGCTGATTTCATTTGTAAGGATTTTTAAAATCATTTTTAATTGCTGTTACAAGAAACAACACTATATTAAATTCAATCAAAACTCATTAGAAATACTGGTAGGGATTAATCACAAGTCTCTTAACTTCGATAAAGACATTTTCTTACTGTCCTTACCCAATACTAAGCTCATGATTCATGACCCCTAGAGATAAAGAGACAAATGCATTCACATTAAAGGGCTTGGAGGCAGATGGACACATCCCTTATTAGAGCAATTCCTAGCAAAAAGTGAACACAGAGTGATTGTTCCTCACAGCCATATGCGCTTCTAGTCAGGGTCAATGCTTTTCCTCATGAGGACGCCCTGGGATGATATTTTGATCGCAATGAAACGTCAACATCGCTAGTTAACGAAATGCATCATCACTACTTAGAGACATGCAATCCCCTACACTTAAAAAGCTCAGCCCATACTTTCCGTCTACTGTTCTGAAACCAGCGAGTGACTCATGGGTGCTAATTTGGAAAGGGTGCAAGAAAACAACTCTCCCCATCTATCTTGGGCTGGCTTAAATGGCCAGGAAGATGGACGGGGTGGGTGTCACTTTTTTCACACAGTGATGATGATACATCTTCATCTGCCCACAGAAAGCATGCTCCTGTCTCTTCATCTGCTTTAATGACTGGTCTGGTTGGCGAGGATGGCTCATATGCACATGCCGTCGTGTATGTGTGATTAGCTCGCTCTAATGCTGAATGTGTGCGAGTATGCGTTTGATTAGTTGCGCATAATTAGCATGCAGAAGCTTTGTCGTGGGCGACAATAAACAGTGCATGTGTGCGAGCATGCAGTTTGGTTTTTAACCTCTGCCGCGTGTCGATTGATTGGCTGCCTGATTGAACGCCTCCAGCACTGCGGTCCTCTGCGACGTGATTGGTGGAGGGAGAGAGTGTAGCTCCGTTTAATTAAATTGACTTTAATTAATGAGCTCTGCGACCCAAAACCATGAAGATCGTAAATTACTTGCAGGGCAAAAATAAGCGCCATGACGTTGACCTCAGTTTTTTGGTGCTTTTAAGTCTGTCAGTGCCAATAATCATTAGTGTTTTGGGATTGCTTTGTTAAAATGTATTGTCTGAAACATTAAAGAGCCTTAAAGTGTTGGTGCCCTGTGTCTTGTGTTCTTCTGATGGTTTTTAAATGCTAATAAACATACAGGGGTTAAAAAAATGTGAACAGCTGGAAAATAGGTAGTATTTCTTTATTTCTTTACCATTAACCCACCCTCAAGCCGGTCCAAAGCTGTAAGCATTTCTTTTTTCTGTTGAACATAAAAGAAGATATTTTGAAGAATGTTCAAAATGAAAAAAATGCTAAGCATAAGCTCCGGTGAGAGGAGACAAACGCGGAAGCATAGAGGAGAGAGCAAAACAAAACACTGGTCACGAATTAGAAGTACAAAACGAGGATTTGTAAAGAAAAATGTTGGAAGATTTCGATATAAACCAAGCGGAGACTGGTTTTCCTTTGCTGCAAACAAAACATGGTTCTCACAGAACTAGCATATTCTCACCAGAGCTTATGCTACACCTGCGTCCTACGTCATCCGCTCGAACGCCACTCTCTCCTTTTTTATTTTCACTGTTACCTCCACAAATTATATTAAGCCCTATTATAATGGGTGTTCACATTATTTTGTCCATTGTACTTTGCCTTTTCCACATATCTGTTAAACCCTCAGGTGCTTTTTAATACATTCTTGTGTTGCTTGATTACAAGCAGTAAGCAGAGCTTTGAAATATGCTCTTTGGGCAGCTAATAATCTGTTCAGGTTTCAAGAACAATAACCTCCACTAACACTACGAACAATCACTGAAGCTGTTTATAAAATAAAAAGAGAAGGTGATAATTGGCCCTGATGATATGAAGTATTAATCATCTAGCACTAAATGAAAGAGTCATTTTGATTCTGTAAATGAGTGCTTGAAGCTCAGCTTGTCAGGTGGATTCACAACTAATTCATACCTGGCTGGTAATGGATATAGCAAATTATGAATCTAGCATCAAGCCCCATCATCATGGGACCAGACTGATGGCAGATGAAAGAGAACTTCATTAGACCCGACTAACACCACAGGAACTCTGTTGGTGTTCATATTGGAAACTATTCATGGAATAGCATGGCAGTGGTCAGTGTTTCCTACAGGATTTAGTCTTGGCATTTGTATTTGGGAGGGGTGGTATCTATGCCCTCCCCCTTCCCACAAACCAACTGAGCCTAACAGCAAACTAAAATCAAAGCAAACCAAAGACTATTTTATCAACAGTGTTTTTTGTTTTTCAGTGAGCCTGTGGATAAATGAAACTGTTCTACTCATTCACTCTGAGACAGGCAGAACAGGCAAACTTTGTATTTAAATAGCAATATTTTTTGTACTTTAATGGACACTAGACCATATTGCGATATGATTAAGTGTACAGCCCTACTTTTGATATATTCATCCTAAATTTGCCAAATTCCATAACATTCCACATATAATACCTTAAATTGCATTTTTATGATGGGATTCTGCAATTACGTGCATGTTTTCCCCATTACGGAAATCATAGTAGGGAATAATAGTAGGGATTTTTCAGTGACTCAGTAACTGTGTATATTTTACATCAATACACCAGTAGGTGGCAAAAAATATTTCAAACACCCTGATTCATTCTCGAATTAAACAAATTATAAAGTTTGAATATACTTCCCTACTAAATAGTAGGCGAAAAACAGTATATGAAAGAGTACTTGTTACGTATCCGGTCCATGAACTTCCGTCTGCTAGCCATCACTCAAACAACCATTCACTGCCGAGTATTGTATGCGTTTATCACTCTCTTAGCGATAGCTACTCTACGGAGCCTGTTTCCCTTCGATAGCCTTAGCCTAGTCTTGCCTTGTCTGTTTCCTCGTGTTCTGATTATTGCCTGTGTACTTCGGACTACCTCTCTCGTCTTGTCCTGTTCGGATACTGTTTGCCCCTGCCTGGACCTTTGCATTGTTATTGGATAACCCCTCGTGTCAAGCCCTCTGGATATTGTTAGCTGCTTATCGACCACGCCCGTTTTGGATTACTCTTCTGTCTTGCCCTCATTATACCTGTTTGCCATTGTTCGACCCTGCCTGTGTTTCTGACCTCTTCTGTTTTAATAAAGCTCGCACATGGATCCGCACGGCTCACGTCTCGGCAGCCCCGTTACAGTACTATACACTACAGCCATACTGTAGCCTTTATGAATGAGTCATTGATTCATTCAAAAGCACTGGTTCATTCATGAAAGAATCAAGTGTTTGTCTTTATAAGTGACTCACTGATTCATTCATCATTCGGTAAGACTACACAGTGTCACATAAACAGTCAGTAAAATTAGCATTTTTTTTTGTGTGTTTACTGACAATATGTTTGTCTTTTTACAGCACCCAGTCTTTCTGTTTATCAGTTAGCCTACAATTCATAAGCTCATGACTGATTTAGTTGTGGCACGGGAGATTTGGTAGCAGCACAGGATGCAGTAAACTGATTTGCATGGCAGAATACTTTTGGGCTATATTTGGACCGCTAATGTCTGTGTACGATTTCTCAGCTCTGCTCGCATGAGGTCTAGATGATGGTGGGCTTGATTTGAGTCATCTTGCGCTATAGCAGATTCCCCACAACATCACACCCAAACTCATCCAGCTTAATGAACGATCACTGAATGATAAGAAATTACGCAGCTGGAACATTAAGCAGATTAACAGATCAAAGACATTGCACTTTAGAAACATGACTGGCTTCAACACAGACACCAGTGCATGTTGGGAATCCACATATATGAGCATAAATATGACCACAGACTTTAACAGACTACTGTATCAGAAGATTAAAAAAAGTGAAAAGAGGCAAGAAGTACCAGCTTGGCTCCAAATCCAAATGTGTTTTGTATCAGTCTCAGCGTGGAAATAGCTAAGCTTTTTTCCACTTTCAGACTTTAATAGACTATCAAGAACTGAATGAGAATATATTGATGCTTATGAAAGCAAGACAAAAATAGCCTTTCCTCCCCAGTGTGTCTGGGTTTCTACTCTCTGGCATCAATACTGTATTGGGGCAGCTGAGCTTAGAGCAGCAAGGGTAAGTTTATGTGTGCACATGCGTTAAATATAATGTTAAATATAATATATGTTAAATATATATGTGTTATATGTTAAATATTATATATGTTAAATTTGAAAATGTTCAGGTAAAAACTTACATTCTTTAGGAACACAAAATGTCGTGCTTGTCTCTCAATGTTTCCTATGACCTCACAGATGTGTCTTATTCCATAGTATCACGTCTGGTTTAATAGACACATTTTTTTCCAATCTGAACAAGTGTATTTACAGCCCCACTGGAGAGACATTTCTGTGAAGTGTATAAATCATTTAACCTTTATTAGAAAAAAGAAATAAGGCACTGAAAGATTGTGCTCTCCTGGCTGCGACATACTCTGAGACTGTAAATTGGTTAACCGTGGACAAAGCAGAAACCCCAGTCATAAGTCCGTCTAGCAGAAGCAGGAGGGCCAATTTCCTCTTCATCTGCTTCATCCCTTCAGATGAGGTCCTCTACACTTGAAACCTAAAATTGCCAAAAACTCACTCTATTCCAAATAGGACAATTTGAAGGTAAGATCTGGAATCTTGAATGACTCTGCTTGTACCTGAGGTAGTTTAGCATTACGTTTGAACATGTTACTGAAGCTGTCACTGAATATATAGACACATAACATAATTAAATGTGCTGTAGGCAGTATTTTTTCAGACTACTGCACACAAAATATTCCTACCTAACAGATATTACTGAAATCTGTGTCCTCTCAGACATCACACATGACTGTGACAGCCCTATAGGCTCTGTAAACTATGGAAACCCGTTTCCGCCACTGAATAAAACATAAAAAAAGGTAATTGTGACTTTTTATCTCACAATTCTGACTTTTTTTCTGAAAATTGCGTGATGCAAACTCGCAATTGTGAGTTAAAAAGTCAGAATTGCGAGTTTTTATCTCGCAATTGTGACTTTATATCTCGCAATTGTGAGTTTAAAACACCAAAAAAAAAAAAAAAAGAGCTAGGGGAGTGTCCCACATTGTTTTAGCCAATCAGGTAAGTAGCCAATCAGAAAAGCTCTCTGGAAGTGAATTATTTTGCCTCGTTTCAAGGTGACTTCAGACTGGCTGGCAAGTCTTTAAAGAAAGAGTGTGATGTTGAAGTTAGAAAAATCACCTTTCAAGAACTACTTCACCTAAAAAGAAAAATTCTCTCATTTGTCACTCTCAATCCGTATCATTTTCTTTCTTTCTAAATGGCGAAACTTCAAAAAAGACAAACGCATCATCATAAAAGTAGTCTTTATGACTTATGCTTTATATTCAAGTCTTTTTCTTCTAATCCATCTGATAGCTTTATGTGAGTGGCACGACAGGTTTGACATCAATGATGCAAACATCTGCTTCTTGTGTCTCCCAATTAATCATGCCACAATTTAAATATGTGCATATTCAAATCGAGAGCTACAGCAGAGAAAAAGTTTTTCAGTAAATAATGACTGTAGAGCTATTCTCTAGTTTCTTACAGTGCATTTTTCACTTTAATTTTTGCTTTAATGCTTCTTTTGATAGCACATGGTTTGTCGTTCATTATCAATCCCACCCACAATTTTCTTTAGTGGCTGAAATAAAGAAAGCACAGATATAGAGCAGCATGAAAGTGAGCAAATGGTGACAATTTTCATTTTGGGGTGAATGAACCCTTTAATATAAGAATGATTGCTGTTATAGTACCACTACAAGCCTCGCAGAAGCAATAATTTCAGGATGAGAGCTTTCTGTTCCTTCTCAGGCACACAATTTCTCTTTTCTCTGTGTGTTATGTTGGTCCATTTACAGTGAGAATCTGGGAACAACAAGAGAATGCTTTCAATTGTCACATGTCTTTCTAGGAGCGGTAGACAGCTTCAGGCAGAGTCTCTGTGGGCTATTTATCTGTGAATGCAGGAGGACAACTGAAGGATGCTTAGAGACTATGAGACACTAACCTCTCCTAAAATCAGTTCAGTAAGGTCCCACAGCATTCCTGCCTGGACTCAGATGGTTTGTCTCATATAATTCTGCTTATGTATAATTTATGGCTTTGCACAATGATGATAAATAAGACATTTGAACATACGATTTTTATTATTTACTTATGCAGTGTTTCAATAAATGATCCTCCCTGCTGTCTGGACTGTCTAATTCACAATTTTTTCATTCAGAAAACAGGTTTTTGTAGGAAAGTCAAAAGTACTGGTTTATACTAAAACGAGAAAATATATCAAATGAAATTAGGTCTTTTTGTAGTATCTGTACCGTATCTGAGTGCTATCTAATGTAAACATGGAGGAGAAAATATATACACATTTAACAGCCGAGCGACTACATCGTTCTGCTCTATGTTTATTTCGAGAACTATGAGTTCAGCACGCTCTCGGAAGCTTCTGTGTTGGCGGGACGGCGCTTCAGCGGTGGTCGTTACAGTGTCGAGTGGGTTGTGCACTTCAGGCTGCACTACCCCCTGTCGTGTTGCAAAGCGGCCATCTCCCCTGTGCGCCTCAGCACTAAAAGAGCATTTCCTAAAAAGAGCAAATTTCTCTAAAAGAGCTACACGGGTGCGTCTTTATAAAGACGACGGATCGTCC
>NW_015660497.1:293770-303224 GCF_001515625.1 Sinocyclocheilus rhinocerous | reverse complement strand
AGTTTACACTCGAAGTAGATTGGTCTCTCGAAGCGATATCCCAATTCGTCGGTCACGACGTGACGTCTCCGTTCCCTCCTTCAGGGAACGAGGGTTACCATACGTAACCGAGACGTTACTCAATTAGTTGCAATAAGCAATATCACACTTGCATTCATACTTATATTCAGAATAATAATAATACAATAATAAAGACTATGCCATTTGATTCCTTTCTACCTACAATAACATTCATAAGTTTGGGGTCAGTATTTATTTATTTATTTTCATGTTTTTGAAAAATGTGACTTTTATGCTCACCAAGGCTGTATTTATTTGATCAAAATACAGTAAAACTGTAAAACTAATTTTAAAAAAAGCATTTCCTATTTTAATATATTTTAAAATGCAATTTATTCCTGTGATGCAAAGCTGAATTTTCAGCATCATTACTCCAGTCTTCAGTGTCACACGATCCTCCAGAAATCATTCTAATATGCTGATTTGCTGCTCAAGAAATATTATAACCTAGTGTTTTGAAAAACATTCATTATTATAATTACCTGTGCTGTTTTTTTTATCACTGTGGGAAAAATAAAAACAAGTATGGAGAAAACTAAACTTCACAGCTAGCAGTGTAACCAGTTTTGAGCATATCTGAACTTCAGCATAAGCATTTTTATTGCCTAAAAGAGGTGACTAGCAAACAAGGAGTTAGCTATTAAAATTGACTGCTTATCGCTGTCTTGAGTTACAATTCTGAGAAGGCCAACAACGAGACAAAATTATAACTGCCATTAAATTGTCACAGTGGAGGTCAAAGAGAGTGTTGAAAGTGTTAAACACATCTGTGGTTTAAGCACCAGTCTAATGAAAACCAAATGACTAACCTCAGGGGTTCAAACACGTGAGACTCTGCCAGAGAGCAACTTCATGCTTGCAAACCACAAGAAGTTTAGAAATCTGACATTCTTTTGAGAGTTTCTGCCGTGAAACAAAGTTAAGAAATAAAGCGGACTTCATTAACTCACGAACTGAAATGATGAGGATACGTCTGATCCTGCCATAAAGTTCAAGACTGTGATTAAAATTGACTCCAAATGGCCAAGGTCTGTGGAGTGAGGGATGAGATTCTATATTCGTTTAGCCTTTTCTTCTCTCTGCATGACACAAACAATATATTAAGAGCTGAAGAGAAAGAGCAAAACTAGTCTAGCCGAGTAAAAACAGAAATGCACATGTATAGCTATTTGTGATGGCAGTGATGAATGGCTTAGGAACCTTCAAAACAACACACAAGTTCTAGGGCCCTGAAACACTTCTAACACCTGCGCTCTCCCAAACGCTGAAACGTACGGGGAAGGGAATTGCAAAATACAGAGAGCAACTCCGAGAGGATCGGAGAGCGTGCTGTGAATCCATCTGGTTCATGTGAGCGCTCCTGCTGACTGCTTTTGCAGGCGGAATGCAGTAGGAACCGAGTCTTCTAATATGTAGATCAGCTTGTTGCAAAGTCCTCAAACTGATCCGTGGAATCACCGCCGCCTCTTAGTTGAGGGAGAACCTGATAGTAAGCCCTGAAAATTGAATCCTACCCCTTTCTGCACTCAAACATTCTTCCCGGCTCAACGCAGGCCTGTGGGGTTGGGCTGAGAGGAGGAAGCGATCCTCACAGGTGGTCAGGGTTAGATTAGCTCCTCTCCGATCACACGGTTCAGTCGCTTTGTGAGAAAATGATCCTCCCCCTCAAAATCCATAGTTAAGACACACTCCACCCGTGATGCTGTTGAATGGTCGCCCAGTCGCTACGCATCATGGATGCCATGGAAACTGAGATGACAGGGGGTGGGGTTGGCACGGACGATCACTGAAAGCTGCGCTCATCAATTAAAGAAAGACGTGGGGAAGACGTACTTTCACTTTCACAACTGAGCCGGAAATCTTTTCACCTTTTCAACAAATGGACACAGCTTATCTTTCATTAAATGTTAGCTGACAAATTCACAAGATCAAATTAAATATTGCATGAACTGTTTTAGTTTCCATTAATTTTATATGCGGCAATTTTTTTGCAACACTGTTAACAAAATGTGGGACATGTACTCAGTTTTAAATATGCTTGAGCCATAAATTTGGTCTAAATACAGTTTTTAAAAAAAGTTCGTCATCCTCTACTAATAAAAATCTGATAATATTTTTAAGACTTGTTTCTTTATGAAGTTTAAAAGTATTATTTTGTATAAATTTTTTTAGTTAAAAAATATTGGTTTATAATTACTTCCAATAAAACAAATAAACTGAATAAAATAAAAATAATCAAATACAATAAAACAATTAAATATAAACAAATAATAAACTAAAAATCCTCTACTAATAAAATCCTAATAAAAATCAGCTAATATTGTATTTTTAAAAGTAGGGTTTTTTTTATATAAAGTTAAAAATATAAATAAAAAATGTTGGTTTATAATTACTGATAACTAAGTCGTCCAAATAAATGTAAAAATATATTTTTTAATAGCTGAAAATGAATGAATGAGCTTCACAATTGTAGTCAATATTATGCTATGAGAAATAAACACAAAAAAAAACAAAAAACTAAATATAGTCAACCCAGTATACCGCATTAGTGTAAAGTATGTTTCTGTTCGTGTGATTTAAAGATTTTTTTCTTATAATAATTGAAAATGAATGGCTGACCTTGACAAATGCTGTCAACGTTATGTTATGATAATCTTCCTTTAATGCTTTTAAAAAACATAAAAATATGGAAATAAATGTAATTTAACATTTAAAAATGTTATGATAACTGAAAATGAATGGTTGAAAATGAATGGCTTCCTTTAATGCCTTTTAAATAAATAAATAAATATGGGCAACCCAAATGTATTTCATTTGTGCAAAGTGTCTTCTGTTTTAGCATTTGCTTGTGTCCAGTCTGTTTGTTTAAGATGTGTCTGCTGTTCTTGATCTGTATGAAGGAGCCTGTTTATGGCCATAATAGTATTTACACAGGCTGCCCTCTATTACCCTATTGTTTATTTACCCCATAATAATCTGTGTGTGTGTGCGCGTATGTTTACTCAGGAGGCAGTCCTTTCAAAGGACATGGGTGCTATGCAAGTTCATTTGTATGCGTGTGTGTGTGTGTGTGTGTGTGTGTTTGTGCGCATACTGTGAATCTATGCTAGAGTGCATGGGCAAATACGTAACGTAACTTTCTGTGTGCTTCCAGACGTGGGATGCTTTACGCTCATGTGGGACGCAGATGAATGAGTAACCATGTGTGGCATTTGGACAGAGTGTACGGAGTGTGTTATAGTTCATATTTGTGTATGAGTGCATGGATGTCTACAGATACTAGTTGGAGACTAATTGTGACAGTAGCGTAAAATCACTTCAGTCAGTGTGTGCACTGCTCTAACATGACAGCTGGTCTGAGCATGACAAGCAAGCAAGAGTACAGAAATGCCTTTCACGTCAACTTGCCAAGCTTCCATAAGGGAAATTGCGCTTGATTTTGCCTAAAACTAGTCTCAGATCAGAGACGTCTAACTTCAGCCCAATGACATTGTATGAAAACACACAGCATCTATATTATACATTACATATTTCTCCTCCTCTATATTTAGAACAACTAGAGCAAGGGTTTTTATGGCTGACATGTGCCTAATCTAGATCCTAACCTCAACCTCGTTTCAAAAATAAACCCAACCAAATCCTCAACTTAACCCCAGTCTAACCCAATGCCTCAAAATTCAACTGAGTTAGAAAAGGCTTCTGCAATAATTCAAAAGAAGTTTTCACTTCCTGCAACTTCCAGCTACATTTTTAAAAGTTATTTTCATGGGCCTTAATGCCTTTTATTAGAATAGGACAGTAGAGAGATGACAGGAAAACATTGGGTGGAGGGGAGTAGGATTGGCAAAGGGCCTAGAGACAGTAATCAAACTCGGGTCGCCGTGAGCACAGTTGTGCTGTATGTCGACGCACTGACCATGAGGCTATCAGCACCAATGGCTAATTTTTTTCTAAGCACTCTGGCAAAGCAAAACAAAACTCTAAAAAAATGTTTCATGAAATTAGGGCCAAAACGATTAGTCAACATAATCAACAACGTCAACAATAAAAAATTGTTGACAAATATCTTTGTTCTTGTCGTTTGATCTCATCACCTAATGTAAGAGCCTATAATGCGGTTTGACCAGTGTGGCGCTGTAGCGCAAGAAGATAAGTAGAAGACACAGCACATTACTGCAAACGCAGCCGAACCCAGTGTTGCCAAGTCTGCGGTTTTCCCGTGGAATTGGGCTACTTTAACACTGTTGCTGCAGGTTATTTTTCATGTCCGCGGGTTTGAACGACCCAAATTACGTGATATTTAGCCCATGGAATTTAAATTTTACCAGAGAACCACATACCCCCTGAGGGTGCAAAAAATACAATCTGAGGGTGCAAAAAATCGCCTTTAAAATTGTCCAAATTAAGTTCTTAGCAAAGTATATTACTAATCAACAATTAAGTTTTGATATATTTACGGTAGGAAATTCACAAAATATCTTCATGGAACATGATCTTTACTTAATATCCTAATGATTTTTGGCATAAAAGAAAAATCAATGATTTTGACCCATACAATGTATTGTTGGCTATTGCTACAAATATACCTGTGCTACTTATGACTGGTTTTGTGCTCCAGGGTCACATATAGCTAATTAAATGCTGAATGAGAGAGTTTCTCTGTCATCTCATTTTGTGTGCCAAATATATTTATTTGTATAAATTAATTGTATAATCATTGCAATCACATATGATTTTCAAAAGCTGAAGTGATTACCTTTATTTGTTAGAATATGCATATAACTCAATATTTTAACTAATTGCAAAAGCTGAATAATCAATCAAAGTCTACAGATTATTCAGTGTAATTATATTAATAATTATATTATAATCGACAATTAGTTGATTAATTGTTATAAATAATCATTAGATTAAACGATTATTAAAATAATTGTTTGTTGCAGCCCTACATGAAATCAAAACATAGTCCATGTCTATAAGCTTTAAAGCCATCTATATGCTAATGTGCTGCTTAAAGGTTACAAAATTGACTTACATATATACACATTTTTAAAAATGGTCATGCTTTTTCTTCTGGCAAAGATGGTAGATGGTATTTTGTATGGGAAAAAAGTTCAAAAAAGTTTATACAGTAGCATGTTATGTTTTTGTTATAGTAGTAGTTAAAATAAATCTGAACATTGATAACATAACGGACATAAAATGTGATGACAAAAGTAAGAATATTATATAAAGAATAAAAATAAGCAAATACCATAATACAATAAAATAAAAACAAATAATAACCTAAAAATCCTCTACTAAAAAAATCCAAATAAAAATCAGCTAATATTTCATTTTTAAAAGATTGATATTTTATAACGTTAAAAATATAAATAAATAAATATAAATAAAATACAATCTAAAGCTTGTTTGCATGCCTCTACCCAGATTTCACATTGTGTACTGTACCCCTGACCTTGAGGCTGCACTGCTTGGCTCTACTCGCTGTGGGGCTGTTAATTGTGATAAATGGAGATGACACAGGCTGCAGTGTTAGTGCAAGGAGTCAATATATTTTATGCCAGCGTTCCACACAAGCATAGCTGGGTAATTAATGAAAGATGCTTGGATGCAGTGCCCCTCCACCTACCTGCACACTTCATTCAGTAACCCCACAAAAGTGAGAGTTAGACAGTATATACAGTAAATGAGTTACATTTGTCAGTTTGCGCAGGCATAAATAGGGGTGTTTTCTATTGCCCCAGCATAATGTGCATATGGGTGAAAGTCTGTGTGAATGCACGTGAATATGACCATTACTAACACGTAAGCATTTTTAAACAAAGGAAACATGCTCACACAAATAAACACACTGCTCAAGTATGCTTGGAAGAGAGGATGTTGCCATGGACTATATTCCGCTGGGACATACAATGGGGTCCAAAGGACCACATTGAAAATCTGGGATTCAAAATCCAATTTAAACCCACAAATAAACACAAGGTTTAAGGATTCTGAATTGTTTAAAGCAAAGAAAAGTTATGGTGTAAACTGAAGACTCAATAAAGAGAACTTCCTGTAAATTTTACTCCAAATTTGCTCTCATGATTTTGAAGGTCATCGGTGCTTTTGAACTTACTAGCATTTCTGAATTACAAACACTGGTCCATATTTGTAGAGTAAAGTACATTTGAAGTTGTGTCAGTGTCAGCCATGCATAGGGGATGGGGTGCACCGTCAGCATAAAAGCTATTTTAAAAGGCACTGTACAAACTACCTATATGAAAATGTGCTACCTTGCTCATTCAAAATGCACAGACAATAGAGAAAGAAATACCCCATCTATTAGATGAACACAAAGACTGTTAGATACTCAGTACACTTAGTCTTACTGTCACACATCTCAGGGACAAAGAATATATATCTTAATAATGATCTTATTAATATCTGATCTTCTCGCTTTCTGCTGTAATGATTATTCACTAGTGTGATGAATTAATGCTTACTTTACTTTTAATTAAGGCTGTCAATTTAACACGTTAATTTAGTGCAATTAATTAGAACAAATATAACATGCTAAAATTACATAATTAATCATTAAGTTAAAAAAAAAATATCCAGATTAACAAACTACTTCAAAGGACAGAAATCAAAATTCAAGGAACGAGATACTGAAAAAAAGCATGACAGAGTAACAACATGTTTTATTATAATTATAATAATAACAACAATAATAAACTTTATTTATATTGCGCCTTTTAATTAAGCTCAAAGTGCTTTACATAAAAGCATGAACATCAATACATCACACATAAAAGACAAATTAAAAAAACGTAATACATGAGAAACAATATATCAACAAAATACATACAGCAGAAATTGAACTAAATGCTACAGGGTAAAAAGATACGTTTTTAACTTTTTTTACTATTTAATTTTACTTGTATAATAATTTACTATAATTGGAAATAACTTTTAAAGCTGCTGTTTTTTTTCTTTGTTGTAAGATCTATTCAGTGCCCATCACAATAATTTAATGCTTTTCTTATCAAATACTGATAAATGCCATAAATAGGGATTCAGTTAATTAATAATTATTTCATTATTTGACAGAATTTTATAATTTATGTAATATTTAATTTTATAACTAATGAAAAACTAATATAATTAATATTAATAATTATTATTTAAAACTGATTGACAGCATGTCTGTTAATCATTCTCATTTTAGCATCATTTATTTTGCACTGTTCTTTGTTGCCCGTAGCTAAACTTATGCGTGTTACGTGCCGTTAGCTTATATTCAGCCAATAAAACTGAAAACTGAAATTGAAAACTGAACGAGAGGAAATAGATGCAGCGATAAACACAAGGAAAGTGGGAGAGAGATTTGATGAAAGGCTTTGCTAATATTGTACTTTTTCATGATGAAATCTTGGATTTGACACAGTTAAACAGATCATATTTATATCTCTTCAAACAGAAATTATATTCACAGAATAGAAAGAACAAAAGAATGCAAAAGCCAAATATGCTTTCAACAGAGATCTAATTTAGTCTTCTCAAAACAAACATTTGCATGTCTAATCTGCTGTGAGAATACATTTCCCACCAAAAAAAGTAAAAAAATAGAAGCAAAAAAGAACATCAGTCCCTTTCCTAACGTTGCAGCATTGCGATGAACCAATACGAAGGAAGAAATGCCTTCTGGGAAGCCACTGCAAGCCCCTCTGATGTAAATGTGTTCCGTTTTAAGTGAGACACAAGTTGTGAAAAATGTCGGATGGAAAGGGAAAATCGATTGGAAAGGGATGAATGAGGTTTTGTCTTTTCTTATGCAACAGCTGCCAGGTACCAGCTGCTTGTAAAGAGCCACTGACAGGCTAATTGAGTTAATTCACTCATTTCATTTAAAAAAAGGACGAGGATCTGGGACAAAGTAGGCATATTGATCACTGACTCAGCGAACAGAATATCTTTCTTACTCATATAAAACCGTGGCAAGCTGCGAGAGAATCCCACCATTCTCTGTAGTACAAAACAACAAGTGTTGCATGGGCACAGAACGTCATGCCCACCTAAAATGAGGAGGCAAATGAGTGTGGCAGAAAACACCCATTCCCATTTAAACATGCCAATGAAACTTGTAAGAGTGGGGGTTGCCAAGTCACAGTGAAAACGCATGGCAGGATCAGATGCAATTTTGACTGTGATACAGAAAACAGTCTGAATTAATATTACAAACAGTCAGTTTCCACTTCATACCAATGTGACATTTTTGGTTTTGTACTTAACGTATGAATGGCTAAAACTAATTCAATGAAGTGTTTCATGATTACTAATCGGAAATCAAGGACGGAACAATATGTTCAAATTATGAAATCCTCCAGATGTGGCAACAATACCTTGGACCTTATCGTATTTCTAAACAATCATCTTCATGCATCAGCTAATATTTAATTTTAAAATGTCCAACGATTCTCCAAAATGTTTCTGCATTCCAGACTATATCACTCAAAAAGGTTTGGACTTTTTAAAGATCCAAAGGACTTTTCAAACTTATGCAACATGTTTAATTATCCAGATTTTGGAATTGTTCACATGTTCTAATAGACCTTTTTCAGAGATTGTGATGACACATTTCCACAGATATTACATCGTAAATCTAGCAAAGTTATAAACAGTGCCTTGCGAAAGTATTCACTTCATTTTTTTCACATTTTGTTATGTTGCCGCCTTATGTTAAACTGCTTTAAATTACTGTTTTTTTTCACATCAATCTACACTCCATACATCATAATGACAAAGAAAATAACAGGTTTTTAACATCTTTGCAAATTTATTAAACATAAAAATGTAAATGATTCCATTGCATAAGTATTCATACCCTGGGTATTCAGTATTCCCATTCTAGTATTCATCTGGGACAGTTGAAATTTAGGTCAGGAGCATTCATTTTGCTTGTAAATGTTACCACACTTTGAGTGAAGTTAACCTGTGGCAAATTCAATTGAATGTGTATGATTTGGAAAGTCACACGTCTTAATAAAAGGTCTAACAGCTGAAAATGCATATTAGAGCAAAGACCAAGCACTGAGGTAAAAAAATGCCTGTAGAGCTCAGAGACAGGATTGCATTAAACCACACATCTGGGGAAGAGTTCAGAAAAAAATTCTGCTGCATTTAAGGTTCACAGAAGCATGTAGCCTCCATGATCCATAATGGAAGATGTTTGGAACAATCAGGACTCTTCCTAGAGCTGTCCTCCTGGCCAAACTGAGCAATTGATGGAGAAGGGCTTTGGTTAGAGTGGTGACCAAGAACCTGATGGTCACTCTAGTTGAGCTTCATGATCATATAGCAGATGGGAGAAACCTAGAGAAATACAAACATCACTGCAACACTCCACCGA
>NW_015660497.1:277728-293725 GCF_001515625.1 Sinocyclocheilus rhinocerous | reverse complement strand
GATAGCCTTAATGAAAACCCAGTCCAGAGCATTCAGAACCTCAGACTGGGCAGAAGGTTCACCTTCCAGCAGGACAATGATCCTAACTACACAGCAAGAAAGATGTCCTTGAGTGGCCCAGCCACAGCCTGGGCTTGAACCCAATCAAATATTTCTGGAGAAACCTGAAAATGTGTGTCTGCCCCCATCCAACCTGACAGAGCTTGAGAGGTGAAGAGGTGAGCAGAAGAATGGCAGATAATTGCCAAATGCTGATGTGCAAAGCTTGTCACACCATACCCAAAAATACTTGAGGCTATAAAGGTACAAGCAATTTAACATGAGGCTGCAACATAACAAAATGTGAAAAAAAATACTTTCGCAAGGCATTGTATAATGATGACTTCTGCTTCTGAGAACCCCGGAAATCTGGAAAGGGTCCATTGTGATTTTGTCACTTTGCACAGTATTTGACTTTACAAGTAAGGACATGGTTAGGAAAGAATGCTATATTTAGGGTCCTTGAGATCTGATGTATTTCCGTAGGTTTCTGGTCCATTGTTTTTAAGGACTAGGTTGCCAGCTCTACCTCAGGTTCATCTATACTCCTCATTTGCTTTAAACACAGGCATTTTAAATGACTCATGCAAAATCTATACCGCAACCTCAGCTCTTACAGAGTACTTGCCATTCAGCCTTTAACAAAAGTGCACTTCCTGTTCCCTCATCAAAAACCCATCTCTGAATTCATGCACCGACCCCTTCATCAGAGTATGTTCACTATCATGTAATACAGCTTTTGCGCAAGCCTTGGCACTCTTTACACACACTTTCATTCTTACTTTTTCCATTGCCAGCTATCTCCACTTCAGGCAGACCGGCTGTGCTCCATGCCTAGACTAATTAAGTGAGTTTAAAGAACAAATGCATTTTGTGCGAGCCGTCCAGCTTTTAGAATGTCCAAAAGCTTCCAACGATTCCCTAAATACCTTATTAGGTAAAGCACAATATTAATTTAAGTGATTTATGATAACCCTCAATATGCTTTTAAAATTGACTGCGACAGTCTGGGGGTGATAAAACCAAGTCTTTAAGTGAGGTTGATATGCCAGCGCTCAACGTTAAATCTGTTATGTCTTTCTTGGTGAAAGAAGCTACTATGAAGTCATTCTTTTCCTAATGTTAAATTATTTAAACCAGTATTTCCCAACCTGATGAAAAATCTGACTCCTTTCCATTAACCAGTTCATTTGAACAAATTGTTCAGCTAATTTTTTGTGCATTTTCATGTGTCCCACTTTAGTTTACTGCAGTCATGATTCAGCTTCTACAAAGCATAAAACCTTTTAGAACGAAATATAACTTGCAATTACAATAAACAAAAGCAAAAGTCATTTACATCTTTCATCCAAAATGAATTGTTTAACATAATTATTTATACCAATACCAATATGTATATGTGGATTAATTTTAGATAATAATGCCGTTAAACTTCAGTCAAACCCTTGGTTCACTCACTTTCAAGCATTTGTAGGTTCTTGGCTCATTGCGAACTCCATTCAAACCAAGGAAAAAAATAAAATAAAATAAAATACAAACACTCACAGATTCAGTCCATTTAATGAATGAATTTGTGAACCAGTTCAATCAGTTTGTTAACAAGATTTGACTCAAAATAATAACTTATGAATACTGTATATACTAGATATCATTAAGCGTTACACTTTTTATCACATACATTTGTGTGTGTGTGTGTGTGTGTGTGTGTGTGTGTGTGTGTCTATAATTTGTGTGATACTTTGTGCTTTCTTTCCTTAAAAAGGAACTGAAAATATAGAATTCAATATAAGATTGATCTTCATTTAACCCATTATTATTAGTAGTAGTAGTAGCATTTACTAAATCCTACATAGATTCTGCATAGTAGTATTTCTGTTTTATCAATTTAAAAGAAGCAGAACAAAAATGTTTCCAAGTACCCTCTGGAACCCCCTGGGACTTGGTTGGGAATTACTGATTTAAACTGTGGCCTGTTCTGGTAATGAGAAAATGAGAAAATACCATTAATGCAGTTTGCAATGATGAAAGCTATGTGAACAATTGCTTCTAATCTCTGTTTTCATAACATTCATTTCATACTTTCCCCAAATCTCTCCCACGACACCCAGAGCGGAGAATCAAGAAATATTTAAACAACCAATTCAAGACCAATATGATCTGAAGCTATTCAATTCTGAGTGACAGAGGAGCGTAAGGTCGCATATAAAAACCATCCCTAAATGGCAACGAGCTGGAAAACTCGAGATCCTGCAATTCTCGGCAGCAAGCTCGTTTTCAGAGTTTGAGAATTGCAGAGGGGATTTGAAAGGATACATTCAGAAAAGGAACTCCCAAATGACTTAACGTCATTATTATGAGCTACATTTCCAGGAGATGCGGCAGAGGAGCAATCACTGAAAGAGCTCCTAAAAGAGACACAGCGCTGACACAAAATACCTAGCAGGGCTTTAGCACTAAATAAGCCACCATTTACATTGCAGTATATATAAAAAACAATAATCGTCTTGACTGGTTATGAGAAAGTGAGCCTGTCGTCAAAAAGAACAATGTGGCCCAACGCAAAGTCCAATTCTAAGTACTTAAGAGGTTGTTCGCTGCTCTGGGAATCCTCATCTGTGTTTATACTCAGTACATGTTTGATTAGTCATGCAAAGACACTGCGGTACATGAACCATGCTAAATCATAGACACGATATTGACCTCTGGGATATTAAAACTACAAAAATAATGGGCTGTACCTGCCGTTGCTAAGACACAGTGAGTGCTGAATGCATTTGGATGAGTCTGAAACCCCTAAACCTCAACAGTACCCTCAAAAAGGTTGTTCCAGCTCTACAGACTCAACTTTTCCCAAAAGACTGCAAGCATTCTTCTTCAAAACAGAACATAATGAGACATGTACACCATTCAATATGCACACTATTGTGTGAAAGAATCCAAATAGCCACAACCGCTACAATGAATCAAGGCAGCAAATTTATAAGCAAACCAGACTACGACAAATAGCACAAAATAGACTGTGGCTCTTCTGACATTTAAATTGTGACATCTTGAGGAGAAACTGATAAGCCCACCGCATGCATCTAAAATGTTGCTTGTCTGTATCTAAAAGCTTCAGCTCGAAGCTGTTGGGTCTGTGGAGAGCGAGAAGCCTTTCCGCTCCTTACATCTCTGTGATTAGTTAATTAGACCTGTGTGCTTATTGAACTGCACTGGGTCGACTGTAATTTGACAAAAGCTTCCGGTGCTTAACCAGGCCGAAGGAGTCGTGTGTACAGGTGAAATTATTCTTCCTGTGGGGGTGCTATGAACACACAAACAAACACATGTCCTGTGGGGTGAATGACCTCAAAGATTCTCGTTTCCTGCAGGACGGGTTGTAAAGGATGCCTTCCAAGCTCCCGTCAGGTGTGCCAAGGTGTAAATGAAGGGCAAGCAATTGACTTGTAAACAACCGGCGGCATCATGATGGAAATATGCTATCAAAAGAGCTAGAGGGAGGAGAACGAAATGATAACGATGTCATTCACGGCTAAAGAGGGCAAGATTACACATTCATAAGCCTTTCTTCTTCACAGATGGCTCGGTTTTCTTCTGGCCTCAATTTTAGCGCAATCATCAGCACAACCAGTCAATCATCTCAGATCTGACCTTTTGACCTCTGTAGCTGCTGGAAAAAGGTTAGTCAGCCTTCAAATGCCAGGAATTAAATGTGGGTACCGCATTTTTTGGAATATAAAATTTCCTCTGAGATCACAGCAACCACGCTGATGTGCTGAGGCAACGAAAAGGAGTAAAATATAAGTCGATTAGCAGTTGTATGGAATCCTAATTGCTTCTTTGCACCCCTGCCAGCCACATGGGACATTTCATAACACTGGCAAAAGCTGCAAAGCCAAAATCACAGGACCGTGTCTTCACTCGCTAAGTATTTCAAAACTCATATACGATCAATCATCACTCAAATCATTTTTCTGGGAAAAATACTATCCGCAGCGCTGAAGTGATAAAACACATATTAATGGTAGCTGAAAGCTTGTATGCTTTGACTGTCAGAGTTTCAGCACATTACTTCGTAATGGTGCCAAACTGGGCCACGGTCCAGAGCGGAGACTAATAAACTTGCTGCGTCCTTTATAAGGCTAAAAATAAAGGCTCTTTTCTTCTTTACCTTTCAGTGATGTCGTTTTATATTATTTAGAATCTATGATATGCTTGTGATGCATTGCCAAGCTTCTATTATGAGCTAGAATTTACATTCTTTTCAAATGTCTTGCGGCTCAGCTGAGGACTGGCAGGGGATTGTGTCCTGTCCCTGCTTGTATTTACTGTCTACAGAATTCAATAGCACACACTGCTGACTCACATTGGCAATGATCTCCCCCGTCGAAGGATAGTCATTAATTACCTCCACTGTTTCCCTTAAAATCTCAGTGTCAAATGATAGTTTAATGACAAGTGTTATTCTACTATATTTAAACAAGACAAACAAAAAAGAACAAAAGTTAGGACAAGAAAAGCCTTTTTAAATCCAACATCAATTTAAGACTTTTTAAATCCAACATCAATAATAATAATAATGATAATAAACGCAACTAGTGTGGAAAAATTTGAATGGCAAAAATGTGCACTGTAAAAAAATACTTTGTTAAACGTTGTTAAAAGGCATATTTTTTATGACCGTATATGTAAATTACACTGTAAAAATACCAATCTACTTGAGTCCTTAAAATCTATTTGATACTGTACTGCACTCACACCAAACACTAGTGATACAATGGAAAGCCACACAATGTACTTGCATAAAAATAAGCCTCTATAGTAACTGTCACTAGTACCAACAGACTGACAATAGCACAGTGTTACCCACACAAACATAATACCATTAGGTTAATACACACAATAATAAAATAATGCTTCAAATATGTCTAAAGCAACATAAAATGCAACATAAAACACTCTAATGCACATAACAATGAACACAAATAAGGAGAATATTTTTAAATGACATCTTAACAACTGTGATTGTGTGGGTTTGTGGGATTGTGAGGGTTCTGGAAAAGCCTCTTTCTCGAGGGGGGAAAAATATGATTTAAACAACAATTTGCCTTACACGTATGTGTATTGCATTTTTATAAGGTAATTTATATGTTGTAGTTTAAACAGTGTTACACCAAAATTGCACTTGTTGTCCTCTACAATTTTACACCGTATATGAAGGGAATTTACAGTTAACCAATTAAAAGGTTTTCATTGCATTGCAGCATGTTTACATTCGCTTCACTGTTAAAATCACTAACATTTTACCAGTTAAGCTACTGTGCGCTTTCATGGCGTGATAGTCGTACCTCTGGATAGGGGATGCGACTCATTGCTCCAGTGTTATTCTGCAGAAACCTTCAAACAGCACAGCGCTCCTTTGCTCCAGATGCAACTGTCCGGATGCTCCGCTCCGGGGTGACAGACCTCTGTTTGAAAAAACAACAGATATGCACCCAAAGGATGGTCAGGGCAGCGCTTACAACTGGAAATAAACGGGTGAATTCTGCGCGCGTTTGAACCGCTGTCTCATTTTCACCCAGTTCCAGATGAGCTATTATTAATACAGGCGGATATATCCTTATTATTTAGTGATTCAAATGGACGCTTAATCCTCGGTAAATAATCTTCTGTCAGGTTTGAGTTCTTAAGGTCCTCGGAGGCAGGTGTTTATTTAGACGCGATCCCAGTCACGCGCAACACTCAGTCAGTGTTCCCTGTTAGATATGATAAGCGTTTCGACCTGCTCCCCTGCGGTTGGAACTCAACTTTTCTGAGAGTAGCTACTGTCACTATTTGCTCTGTTTCTTCTTCAAAACGATTCGTTCCTTGTAAACACGGCGGATCCTCTTCACGTTGCCTCCTCACACCGAGAGTGACCCTCTGTTTGTGTCCCATCGGTCAACAGTAATGCGTTCACATGAAGCCCTTACATGACAGCGAGGAGGCGTTACTGCGCGCAGATCGACGTTCGGATTTTGCTCGCGTACGGCTACATGTTGCCCTGCGAGCGGAATGTGACGACAATTGTAAGAAGTCTTGCTGACGCGCGAGCGGAGTTCGCCGGTGCAAACTAACCCGTGCCGTTCCCACGCGGGCTGCGCGTCTTCATCCTATCCAACCGGTTCATTCTCTCGCGTGCGCACAGCAGCAGGCTCAACGCCGAACAGCTTTCATAATGAGACGATTCCATTCCAAAGTGAGCATCACTATACCCCGCTCACTCCGAAGGGGGATAGCACTTGAAGTGTGTTCTCTGGAGGGAACAGGGCGCATCACGGTTTTATTTGGAACACCATACACGAATATCTACCGACGTCACTGCTTTATTTTCCATCAGAACGTTGTGCTTAATGGATATAAAACGTTCTGAACAACATCGCGTTACCATCGTCGTTTGAGTCAAATGCAGACCAAATTGTGTAGGCTAATGTCGTGTGGCGCTTAAATAACTTAAAAACAAAGAATCATAAAAATATGTAAGCAATATGATAGATATTTTCCCGCGTAACCCCTAGCCCACATTCAATTTGAAATCATTTAGTTCATGTCTTGGAAAGAATCACGAGGACCCACCAAGAAGGATCACGTGAAAGGGCAAAATGACATTAGAGCGCAAAAACATTTGTTTAAAATGCATATGTTGACTTCGTCTAATCTAATTGTGCTGATCCAGCAAAATAACAATTTGGGTTGCGTGAGACGCAGATTATAAGACCTGAAAAATAACCTAAAAAATAAAATTCCTCCATACCACCCCGAAAATGAATTTAATTCGCACACTGATTAAAATCAAAGCATCACAGAGGCGCTGCTTAGGGGTTACATAATACCTCATTCTCTGCGCTTTGATCGAATGGGGTGTTTTTGTCATGCAAAAAATAAAATTAATGGCAAATCTTTGATATGCTGTTTCATATGCTCTTTTTTTAGTACTTTGGAATGAAGGCTGAATGGACATGATACTTTGTCTCTCATTCATATTAGGTAGGTATATTAGAAACTGTAGAGAGGAGAGTTATTGGATGCATATTTTGTCTCACAGTTATGCGTGCGTCATTCTAAACGGACGCGATGGTGTTGCGTGGCTTCAGTGGATGCTGCTGCCCGCGCTCCTCTTTACACAGAGTCTGTCAGATTCCAAAGCATACTGTCATCTCATCTTTCCAAAGAACTGAAAGTGCTTTAAATCTTTTTCTTAAGTTAAACAACACGCGTGGTACTGTTCGTTTTCATTTCCGACTTCAGCTTCACTCATTCATTCATTCATTCATTATGCATATAGCCAAGACTAAATTCTTGTCACAGGACTTGATCTTACCTTTTCTGAATAAGAAAAACTATAAATCAATGAATACATCCATTTATAGCCTATTCTATCCATTTATAATATTTACAAATGAATCCATTCATTAAAACATTTACAAAATAAATGTATTTTATAACCATTTGCACTTTCAAAGCTAAATCTATTTTTTAACATTTCTAAAACTCCTAATAGTTCGGTTATCAAAGATCTCTCACAATAACATCTACAACTTGCAATTTAAGGTATAGACAAAATCAGCAAATTAATACTAATACCTGTCCTTTTTTAGCCTTTGAGTTCAGTATTGTTTGTGGCACTGACCACTCTTGTCTAAAGGTGATAGCACAGCAAATCCTTCTCATGTATTTCCAGACACTGTCCTCTTTCTAGATTCAAAGGGTCCGGTGTCACAGGAGCACAGGAAGTCCTGGACAGAGGTGTTGAAAAGAACAACTGGCTACATTCAATCATTCTCCATATCACATTAATTTGGTTGTATTCCAGTTGCTTTATAAAGAAAGGAAATGTTTCGAAATGCATGTACCTCCACAAGCTGATCTGAGAACAGTGATATGCCTGATGATTCAACTTGTTTCGCATTATTAAAATTGTTATGAGAGCATTGACAGAAACGTCTAATTTTAATATAAAAAGCTGTATTACAAGATCTCTTTTTTTTTTTTTACTTAAAATTGATAGTTCACCCAAAAATGAAAATTCTGTCATCATTTACTCACCCTTCATTGTTCCAATGCCTTTCTGGATTTTATGGCTTGTCAACTGTTAGATTTATTGAGAACTAGAGAACATTAAATGTTCCTGAAAATGAATATATATTAATTTTATGTAAATTTACACTATTGAATATCAGTATTTACACCTGAATATGTCATTTTGTTACCATAATGGATTGTTACCATCAAAATATCACATTTGTTATCATATTAAAAATAAAATTACAATAAGTAAAACCAGTTATAAAATGGTCAACAATATGCCCAAATCAGGGTTATAGTTATAGTTAAAGCAGCAGTCCGTAACTTTTTTGTGTTCAAAATTTACATAATAAGCGAGTACACCATGAATCCATTTTCCAAACCGTGTTTTTGGCTTGTCCTGAATCACTACGGTACACCTATAATAAGTGTTTATATTCGGACTATTTAGACTGGTTCGGGTAGGTACCGCTGCGGAGTAGCCCAGTACCTGCGTGATTCGCCACAGACATAAACAGACAGAAGTAGCTCCGGCTACAATGTTCTTCCGCAAGACGCACGCAGTTCTGTTTATTAACCGCTAGAGCACCAAAAGTTACGGACTGTCGCTTTAACTAAAACTGAAGCTAAAATTAAATCCACTAAACATTTTCGTTATTTGAAATAAAATAAATGTCAACTGAAATAAAATAAAAACTTTAAAAAACTTTTTAGTTTAGTTAGTTGCCAAGACAACATTTCTCATTTTAATTTAGTTGAACTTGATGCACTAAAATAACTAAAACTAAAACTGAAAAAAAAAACATTCATAATCATAAAAACTACATAGACATAGATTTAAAAAAAACGACTAAAATGACAAAAACACACAAAATTATTAAAACTCTAAATAAAATTCAAATGAAAACAGTAATTATAATAGTACAAACTGATTCAAAATATAAATAAAAACTATAATAGTATCTCAGTCATACTAAAATAACACTGGTCCAAACATTTCACCTTAAAAATCAAGTAAAAATCAGTTTTTGCATTAAGAAAAGGACACCTATTTTTTAAATCCTTTATATATATATAAAAACACACATATATATATATATATATATATATATATCCCTCTATGGAACGGAGTTGCCATATGGCAACAATACATTTCTACGTATTTCCTTAAAAAAAATAATTAAAAAGGTAATTAAAAGGGCCGGCCTTAAGGTAGTCAATGATGTGCTGTTTTTAAGTCAAATGACATTTGAATGTTCCTCCAAAACACTTTTTCCCACTGTCACCCTCACATGAAGGACACCTGTTGAAGTGCTCCAGAAATTGCTCTGTTAACCTCGTTTCTGAACATCTCTTCTTAAGGGGGATTTTTTTTTTTTGCATCATCTTTGTTTAGTAAATTACATATTTTTATTCAAAAATCAACATTGCCCATTTTACTGTAAATTTTAAAAAATGTCAATGTTGCCATATGGCAGCTCTGTACCACAGTGGAATTGAAGTAATGTATTTCCCCATTGCGATTTTTTTATAGATAGTAACTTCAATAATATGATTGCAGTTATTTATTTATTTGAAGTGTTCATTTTAGTATAGTTGTATTGATGTATGAATAAGAAAATTAATGATTCTTTTTAGAAAATGAATACAGCAATATTTCACGGTAAGGGCAATATGAAGAGTGCAGAGTTGGCTCTTCCACGTGATGACAATGAGGATGAGTTGGCCTTCAGTGACAGTAATGATGAGTGTGTGTGTGTGTGTGTGTGTGTATATATGTCTATATGTGTGTGGCAGATTTTGATGGAAATTAAGATTGGATGCATCAATATGTAAAAGAAATATGCATTTCAATTGAAAAGAAAATCAAAATTTAATAGAAAAACAATTTTCCATTGTGGTACACTGTTGCCATATGGCAACGTTTTCCTATATATATATATATAGAAATGAAAAGTAAAATTATTAAAATTATTTTTGAATGTAATATCTGCCATCTACATACATCTCATGTCATAATGTCAGAAATCTTTTTTTTTTCTCTCTCTCTTCCACACTTTCCGAGAGAACCATTCATGACAAAACCATTCATTATCACAACACCTGCTGTGGCATACGTCTCATTTTACTTTATGGCATGCTGTCAGCTCGGCTGTGACATATTGACATCCGTTTTGATGGCACACGGTGCACTTTTCTATATGGCGCACATGACTCATTCATATCGTCATTAATCGTCACTGGGGCATTTTTGAACAGAGACGAAATGGTAAGGGTGATCTTGTCCTCCCAAAGGGAATTTGCTTTTTAGACAGACTGAATTTAAAAGGAAACTCTAAAAGCAATAGGAATAGACATTAATAAAGTATGCGCTTATTCACTTGACAAGATCAGATTCTGTTTTCCTTTTAGGCTTGGAAATGGAAATTAGAGTTCTTCTCATTTTTAATAGGCCGGGGAGAGATTCTCCTTATATCTATTCCATTTATCATTTATTTAGGAAATGATTCGACCCACGCACAGGTAATTGGTTTGAGTACAGCGTAGATATGTTCAAAGAAAACCTCCCCTTGTTTAAATGGAATAGCCTTTTCATTTTCAGTCTAAACATAACAGCCTAATTTGATGCAGGGCATTTTTATGGTTTCAGGGGTTGTTGTTTAATTTGTCTTGGTCGTCACTGCCAATTTAAGAGAAAAGAGGATGACAATATAAACGCTCTTGTGAAAAGCCAAAGCTCAAGTGTATGAAAATAATACTCAGTGTCCTCAGACTTCCATTTCCATACTACATTCCATAAATAAAATGATTTTTATACTGCACAAACTGTATTTTCTGGGAATACCAGGTACACACACACACACACACATTTGAACTACCCATTGTTTCGTATTGATTATTACTACTTAAAGGAGAAAATGCTATTATTGTTTACTCATGTCATTCTAAACAGTGTTATTTTAGTATTATTGAGATAATATTATATACAATTATAGTTTTTTTGTAAATATGTTAATATGTTTTTATTATAATATTTATATTTACATTTTTAATTTCAATTCACATTTCAATAATGTTCTTGTGTTTTTGTCATTTAAAAAAAATTGTGTATGTAGTTTTTATTAATTTTATTTCAGTTTTAGTTTTAGTTATTTTAGTACAAGTTAAAATTAATTAAAATGGGGAAAAAATGGCAGATCGCTTGAAATAAGTTTATGTTTCATAATATCATTATAGTTATTATTTTATTTTAAGTAAAACTTTTAATAACATTTTGTTTTCAGTTTCAGTTAACCATAATACCCATGGGTCCAAGTCTGTATTTCTAGTCAATGTCAAAATATGAAAAATGTCAAAATAAATGTAATTGGGGTCTATTTATTGTTATTATTATCATTTTATTCTATTTTTTTTTTTCATTGTATGGATATTTTTCAAAAATCATTTTAAAAAAGGCTGTTTTTCATTTAAAAAAAAAAAAGAAAGAAAAAATAAATAATACAGGTGAGTAAATGTATCCCGTTAAGAATGTTTATGTGTATTTTATAACTTCTATAACTGTCTAAATGGGTTCCTCAGATCACCATTAACCATCTGATGCATCAATTATTCAATCACAAAGTAATAAGAAAAAAATCTATTTTTCCCTTAAATTCTGTATTCTGAGAGTATTACACATCTACCCGCTGTATTGGGCACCATGCAGAGCTGTAATGTTATGGAAGCCAATGGCAATTTGCCATTAAACCAAATATCTTCTAAAAAGTTACATCATTATTTCATTTTAAGTAAGTTTACAATTAGCAGTAGAGCTGAATGAAAATCGTCTGGAATAAAAGGTAGACATACATAGACGGCTGCTTTGCCACTTTCATCATCCATACTGAATTTATGTTGTCATAAATGAAAAACACAATGACACATAAAGAGGAAAGTCATAACAAATTATTAGAAAGGGTCAAAGGTAATCATCCATGGCGGTTTGAGTGTAACATCACACTCAAAATAGGTTGAACATGCATCAGAGGGTTCATTTAGAGCTATAATTTGCAGACCATCTGGAAATATGAAGATAGCAGTCTTGCATGTTACCCTGATCCAGACAGAGTGAACATCTCCAGTTAAAGCAGCAAACCTTGGCTTCCACCTTAAAATAAACCCAGGCATCGAGTAATGCAATGTGCAGTATAGATACCCAGCAAATCTTTTTTAGTCTTTTTATGAATGTGGTGGTGACAAGGGGCATGTCTGCTGAAGAGATCCACGCCAACATGCCAAAGAACACAACATCCTTTTGAAGCCAAACCACATTTGTATGCCTCGTGGAAAAAAATAATGATTGCACTGCAACATTGCTGACTGATCAGATCCTTTTAGTTTGCAGAAACAAACCAGCAGCGCAAAGCAGAGATCGTGCGATCACAATTCTCTAAGCTTTATCTGAGCTGAAAATTATGCCGAGTTCAAGTTCTGACTTTTGCCATCCTGTTCAGAAAGCTGTTCTACACCACCCAACAGAGTTTCAGAAATAGAAATAATACATTGAATGTGACTCATGTGTCATGCGGATATGCTATGTCCCAGTTTTCAGCCTGAGAATGATATCTGTAGGTCTCTGAGTCGAGCTATAATGACAGGCTCCAAACACTTACGCCTCTCCAGAGGAGTTAATGACCAGAATGTTGTCTAACTTGCTTCTCTCGTTCCGCAGAGGTCTTTGACAGCATTTCAGACCTCAGCCTGTTGCCTCTGTTTGGAAGACACCTTCTGCTTATAAACAAATGCTATAGTAAAGGCTTGTTTGTGACCAATTTCAGCTAATCATTCAGATAATCATTTGAAAAAGTATTTTCTGACATTAGCCAAAATGCAATTCAGTTCAAGGGCAGAGCAAGTTAATTTAGTTAACAAAACATTACAAAGTCAATTAATCACACAATATAAGAATACGAACATGCATTAGGGTTAAATTTGATTTCATGTTGATTTTTATCTCTAAATATCTGCAATAGGGAATTAATTAAATAGTGTTAAGGATGATTAAAGAGATTTTTTTTTAATGGTTAATCCACTGAGTTGGGCTTTATTGCTCTATTTCTCATGCCCCCGACATTAAGCATGTCTTCAGGATGTCATGCATTAAATGCATTTAATCTATCATAACAATGCTTATTTCAGACTGAAAAAGGAAGCGAGACGGAGAATGTTTACACAATAAACTGTGCTATGAATAATTGCCTCTCTCACAGACTTCAGAGTTTCTGCTGATTTATTCAGTGTCGTGTGATTTGATTACTATGGTTTTATCCGCCGTAGTGTAACCTGAGAGGTCAACAGAAACGCTCACACACAACAAACCCTTGACCCACATCCCAGCCCCACAGAGATTATTGACAATCAGAGTGACCTGTCCTGTCTGTCATTCACTGAGCCTGGAAAAAAGGTGACCAGGTCTGAGTTGAAGCCAGAAAGGAAAGCATAAACACAGCACTCATTTTTCAGTCATCAACAATAGAATGAAATGCTGTCCTCTGTAATCAAAGAAAACTGGTTTTCCTCAAAGCTCTATAATTAATGCAGACAACCCTGCTAATTCTACAAAGGTTCTGGACAGCTTTTTAAAGGGGTCATATGATGTTGCTAAAAAGAACATTATTTGGTGTATTATGAAAACGTACTTACGTGAGTCAGAACTGCTGGCATTTTAGTCTAACGTTACTCTCCCTGGATCAGTAAACAGTCCTCCATAAAATGTGCTGCACACATCTGGATATTTGGGTTGAACTGTTCTGGAACAGTGTTGTAAATACAAATTAACCACTGAATTTCTAGTTGTGTCCTCTTTTGAAAGGCCAAACAAGGTAGTTTCACTTTCACAACGAAACACACAGCACCTTCACGACATGGCGGCGGCAACAACAATACTACAGCGAGAATAAAAGTTACGCCTTCTTTCTTTGCGTGAACATTTGGGCGGCGTTATGCAAATCTTCCCACATCATGACGTAGACATGTGGGGGCGTGTTAGAACGAGCCGTTTTAGGTAGGCGTGGCTGACTCTGAACTTTTATAAAGAATATCTCTTTGGATTTGAGACTTTAGTCTTTGCAACTTTACAGATCTTCTTTATGCACCAAGAGCTTGTAACACTCCAAAGAGAAAGTAAAAATTGAAATCGCATCATATGACCCCTTTAAAAGTAAGGACAGCGACAAACCCCATGCAGATGCATTGTACCTGAAGTGCTGAGCTATGCAACACGAGTCAAGGTTACAGCTGATGCAGATGGAGACCAGATGCAGCATTCCTGTTCTGCAGTATATTTTCATTTGTCCTAATCATAAGCCAATCAAAAAACCTGGCAATTTAAAGATAAAAATCATTTTAGTTTTCTATTATAACAATTATCTCAACCCTGTAAAACCCAAATTTAGAAAAATAAAACTGTGAAAAAATTATTTCACCATTTATATGTTGTTGTGTGAGGCCTGTAATGAAGAAATAAATTAGTTTTAACATTTTTTATATTTTAGTATGTTAGTGAAATGTTGTAATTCAGAATTTCAGTGATTTTATTAACTCTCTGAACAAATCTAAAGAGGATCTAAGGGTTCATTTGCAGGGTATACTGCTTATGTAGCCCCATAACAGCAGCTTATATGTCCATAATCACACAATAATAATAGTCATGTTTTTATGAATATTATATTTATTATAATAATATGTTCAATCAAAACTATTTACTGGCATTTACAATGTCTAGCTCTGTTCATAGCCATGTTCAATTCCCATAGTCTCATAATGATTTTATAAATTCTCCTTTCTTTTTTAAACTGTGCTCATTGGTGTTACCTGTCAGAGCCTTGATCATATCTTCTGACACAAACCTTCAGAAGTACTCCAGTGGTGTATGATGGGAGACTGCATCATTAGTGATATCCTAATCAGAGAAATGAATGTTGAGACAGATATAATCATTTTTCAGACAGCTTTACCTGTTACAGCGCATGGTCTGTGTTCTTGAATGGCCTGGTTTTGTTGGCATGAGGTTCACATAATCATCAGATGGGCCAAAAAAAAAATGGGTGGACATTTTTCTTTTCCAGTTCACAGGCATCTTTATTTCACTTTTTATCATTTGTATCAGAGTCCATCTCAAAGTCTTTGTTCCCATTTTGTATGGCATCAATGACATTACCTGTCTAGTAGCTTTCTGAAGTGGAAAAAAAAAAACACTGATTATTTTCAAGGCTAAATAATCTCAATGCAAGTCAAACCCAATCATACTTAAACATTTTAAAGAATTCACCAATTTTGCAGAAATTCAGAATTCACCTTCGTCACCCTGGTGCCAAAGAGACTCGTGTGTGTGCGGGATGTGGGAGAATAATATGATTCACGGGACTCCCGCAAAATAGAAATTATCTAAACATAAAATGTCTAAAACATATAAATTGTTATTTATGTGTTGCACAAAAGCAAAAAGAACAACTAATAATATTAAGCTAGGCAGAGTTTCTATTTATAACACGTGTTTAAAGGGTTGCGCAATGTAGCCAATCACAGACTCAGCTGTTGATTTCTGGAACGCAATGGCCAATCAGAGGTGATTAAGTTAGAATCCACTCACTGCAGTGCTGAAATTGCGTGCTCACGAATCGTCTCATTTCAACACACGAAGTGTAGACATTGTGAAAGATTTTGTGTATGTGTTCATTGTGTTATAACAGAGTGTGACGAGAGGAGCGAGGCCGGTGGAGTAAATGCTAATGCACGACACCTGCGCCACTCACCGGTCTCGAGTCCCACAGAGGAGCTCCGGAAGGATAAAAGGAGGAGTGACGACAGTGTTGGACGAGAGAGGACCAGGCCTGGATTTTATTTTCTGTTTTGT
>NW_015660497.1:271310-277603 GCF_001515625.1 Sinocyclocheilus rhinocerous | reverse complement strand
GTCTCTTCCTGATGGTATAACAAAACATTAAAGTACACATCTGTACAAATGAAAATATCCAAAGTTATAAAAAAAAAAAGAGAGAGAGAAGAAAAAAAAACCTTCAAGTAGACACCTTCAGAGATGACAATCCCTCACTTAGCAATGGCTAACTTCAGCTCTTTTGTTCCATCCTGCTAAATTTATTTACAGTTGCCTAAGCAATCAAATTATAGCCTAGCTAATAAAATGTATGTGGTCTGAGTCTAACCAGAGCATATTTCTGAAACTCTGTTACACCCTTTTATAGAAAAACTAACATACAAAACAGGCATGTTAAATTTTTAAATGTTACAATGCTCAAATGGTATTTCATAACAGAAACGATCCAGATCATTCCAGCAGACATACATTCAAATGGTTTCAGCTATAATGTAGCCTACAGACAATGTAAAAATGTGGCTCTAAAACTGCTGTCTTCCTCTGTGTCCTGGCAATATGAAAATCTAATAGCCGTTAGTACTTCCTGTCTATTAATTATTCAGCGTCACCTGAGGACAGTCCGCAGTGCGCTCAAGTCAGTTATGTTATCTCTCAAATTCTGAATGCCACTGTACAATGCAACCTTTTCAGACAAACCAGAAAAGAATCCACTATTTTTAGGTCCTTGTCACTGGATACTTCTGAGTGCTTGGTAATGAGGTGTTCTGCGTGTATTCTTCATGCAGTCGTCTCCGCTGTCCCCACCGGTTGGCCCGCAGTGACTCAACTGTACTCCTTGAAGGTTATGCTGCTGCTTCCTATCGCAATGTTCTTTATTATTCATTGGGATGTATTTGTCATTTTCTGCCCGCGTTGAGCTTGTGATTTTTACATACATGTCCTTATTGCGCTCAATGATTCAGCCAAACAAATCGTCTCTTGTTGAAGACTGTGACACCAAACTCCCGAGGTCAGTGAGCTTGGTGGACGCACACTGGAGATGATGTGACTCGCACGCTCTCATTTCACACTGAAATTAGTCTGTTGACCGCATAACAAAACATACTCTGCTGTGGCTTCCATCGATTTCAGTCACTCAAGGTCAGCACTAATTGAGCATAGCGGCTCTCAGACAACAAAGAATTGACCTGGTTACAGTGACATACATACACACACATCAGTGGAGATTTATGAAATGACTAGGCAAAGTGCTCTCTCCAAATTTTTGTTTGTTTAATCTAATACAATGCCCCAATTATGAAAATAAATTGACTGTACCATATGTTAATAATATTAATAATATTTATTAATAAGAATGTATTATTACATTTAAAAAATAACAATATAATGAAATATAAATAAAATGAATAAAATAATAATAGCGAATATAGAATAAAATAAAATAATAATAGTGTTAGAAGAATCTTGTATTTGTTATTACTACTGACTGCTATAATAATAATAATAATTATAATAATAATAATGTTCTTATTTGTATATATGTAAAAATTAAAAAGAACATTTTGTGAATCATTTATTAAAATTTTTCTATTTAATAAATATAAAAATGTATAAAATAATTTTTAATAATAGTAAAATAATACAATGTAACAGCAAAACAAACTAATAATAGTGTTACAAGCATCTTATATTTGTTACTACTGACTGCTGTTATAATCATCATCATAATCATCATCATAATCATCATCATCATCATCATACTAGTAGTAGTAAGAAATACAATTAATGTGTCAATAAAATTACATTTGGACCATTAATCAATTTCTTGGTTTACAACAAATAACCCCTGGCTCATCTATTTGTGGTGAAAGTTTTTGTGTAAAAATACAAGACCAGTTTAAGAGCTGTAAAATGTAGGTCACAATACATTGTCCAAAGAGCTGAAATGCACATAAATATTTAAAGCTCTGAGAAGGAGCGGGCACATTCTATGTCACATAAGGTTAATTTATTAGCAGAGATAGGAATATTAAATCATGCCCCGCGGAAATCCTTCAAGGCTTTGCTCCTGGAAACAGTGACACTATATATTCCCTTTTCAAATCTGAGCATAATAAGTTATGACAATTTTGATATTCCATCTAGCATACACCTTTCTGTTATTTGATGGCTAGTGGGAATTATTGTTCTGTCGTCCAAAGTACAATGTCTGAAGCTGAGCTCTTGAGTTTGATTTGTCATGAACCAGTGTTTGGGGAAGATTCTGTTGCTTGTCAGAAGTTACTCATGAGCTACGCTTTTCCACTCAAGCTACACTTTAAAATAAAGTAACTAGTTTCACTACACTAAAAAGTGACATGAGACAAAATCTTAAAAAAATATATATATATTTAGAATATTAATTAGGGTAAAAGCATCAAACTTAATGACATATATTGCACAAATATATTATGTTGCTTCTTCTATGTTGCACATATGGCAACATTTTTAAAGTAAATTATCCAGTGGTTGGCACTTAAAAAATATTCAGTTTAATTCAAAACAGATGACCATGAATCTGGCCATTTTTCACAGGACTCGTAACCAAGTGCTCAACATCGTAAAAAGCAATGCTGTACCAGGTGAGCTACCGAGCAAGTTTACTTAGTCAGAAAAGCCATTCATATGGAGCTGGTTATGTGATGCAAATGCCAAAATGTAGTAGTTGTGCAAGTAACTGTGTAAAAATAAGTCTTTAATAATTAATAATCTGCCCCATAATCATAATTTGTGTGAAATGTACTAAAGTTGTTGACGTTTTACTGCCTTATTGTTTTTTTACAGTGTACGTTTTTGGAGTTCTGCAAAAAATGTAGGTAGAGGCATGTCTTTCCAATGAACCTATGTTGAAAAACAACTGATAAAACTGTAATGAATTGAAAACAGTGATGAACGTCACAATTTTAATGAAAATATCACAATATTGATTGATCAGTTTCATTACAAAGCACAGGGAGTTCAAGTCGACTGAGGATTCAGATGAATCAGTAAATTTTTTTTGTACCTCACAGTTTGTTAAAATCAGCTAAACCAAAAACCTCGCTGCAATGATTCAGACTTCCCTCAAAGTTCATTTTCTTGTCCCTCAAGACATTAGAAGAACTTAATTCTTTGAATTACGGAGAATGGCTGTCAATCATACACCAGTTTTGAGTCAGCTGTTGGCAGAGGTTATCAAAAAATTCTGATTTCAGACAAGTTTCTACATTTATGACCCAGATTATGGTTACAGATGTAGTTGCAAAATCTGATGCTGATGCTCTTACCTCGAGAGAAATCTGGTTGTTCAATCAACCTTACTGTCAGTCCTTATCAGCTATATACCCTCAATACAGGGTCATGTGACTGTCTGATATTTGAGGACTCCTATAAGGACTGACAGCACAAGAGATGACGTGGGCCTATTTTTTGAGGGGGTGCCAGTGGCGGTCCAGGATCAGTTGTTGACCCTGGTGAGAAAAGACATGACCGTATTTAAAAAAAAAGGAAGAAAGAAAAATAAAAAAGTAGCCTACCAAGTATGTGTGACATATATGGTTTGCTGTTTTTAGTCTCCTTTGCTTAATGCCTGATTAGAAAGCATGTTATGATGAATTCTTGTTATAGTTAATTAAAAGAGTTTCTCTTAGCAGATAGCACTATGTTAAGCTTGTAGGCTAAGTCATTAGATTGTTATCCATAGGCTTACTGAAAACACAACAAAATTAAATGCTTATTTCACATTTTTAGTTTTGGCAATATAATGTGATATGTATACTACTAATAAGTTTGGAGTTGGTAAGATTTTTTTTTTTTTTAATCTTTAAAGACACTTATACTCACCAAGGTAAAGCAATAATACCGTGAAATACTATTGAAAGTAACTGTTTTTGTGTTTTAATATATTTTAATGTAATTTATTCATGTGTTGCAAGCAGAATTTGCAGCATCATTACTCCAGTCTTCAGTGTCACGTGATCCTTCAGAAATCATTCTAATATGCTAATTTGGCGCTCAAGAAACATTTTCTTATTATTATCAATGCTGAAAACAGTTGTGCTGCTTAATAAAACATGAAACATTTTTAGGATGAATAGAAAGTTCAAAAAGACAGAATTTATTTTAAATATAAATCTTTTGTAACATCATATATGTCACTTATCAACTTAATGTATCATTGCTGAAAATGGTTTTTAAACGAAAAATTATAATTTTTTTTTTTTTTACAAATACACAAACGTCATCATTTCTAATCAGGCACTGAATAGAGTATCAATAATTACCCATCATACCTTGCTTTTCGTCCCTTGTCATCATAACCATGGAAGCACAAGACTCATTACTCTTCAGTCACTCCACCATGACATGCGGATCAAGGGTCAGCAATACCCGTAAGATGTGGGACAACCGGACCTAACAAGGTCAAGGTGGAGTTGGTGGCAAACTTCTGGTAAACCTCGTCTGTTTTCCTGTTTGATCTTTTTATGGCAAGTGGGCACCCGGTATATGCCATTCTCCTTCGAACCTACTTTCCTGGAATGACAGCTGTGGGTCATAAAGCAGATGAGGGCGGAGGCACTGTAAACACCTTTTATTTACTGGGCATTCTTGTTGCCAAATTCTTAGCTTGTCTAAATAGAGATTGGGGGAAGGGACAGCAGGACTTTACAGCCATGCCAACTGTTTCCATGATGATAAGGCCCATCTGAGATATGTGGCTATTACAGTTTGGACTTATTAAGAAAATAAAAATCACTACATGTGGGTAAGTGCAGCTTTTGTTAACTAGAACACTTTAGATTTTGTAGGATCATGGAAGATTTGTCCGTGTGCCCATTCTCCACGGATTTGATAGTCCATTATATTGTTAGCATATGCTAACAGGTAGAACAGCTTATTCTACACAAAGCACAGGAATTGGGGAAGATCGGGGTCAGTGCGATTTTTAAATGCTTTTGAAATAAGTCTCTTATGTTTACCAAGACTGCATTTATTTGAACAAAACACAGTAAAAATCGAATGACCTAAGCTAACGGGTCATGGTTTGGCTAATTAGCATGGCCCTGGTTAGCTGAACCTAAAAAATGACAGCCTTTCAAAATGAATGCTTTATTCAGACAAAATACTTCACCACCTATCTCTAATATTTCCTACCTAGGCTCACTGGAAAAACGTGCCTCTACATTTTTGCAAAGCTCCAAAAATTTACCTATACATTCAATTCACTGCAGTTTCTAGCTGAAAGGTTTCCAACATTTATTCCTTTTCAAACAAATAATATTTACAGGGCAGATTACTGATAATAAACCCTTATTTTCACACGGTTCCTTGCTCGTAACTATATGACCTCAAAACACTTTTACCATAGTAAAATTTTATCAAATTTATCACATAATCCATTCCATATGTTTTGCGTTTCTGACATGGTGTAAGGCTCCAGCTTGTAATGACTCCCCCAACCATTAGCTGGCACTGACACGTATACCGTGTAATGACTCTCCCAGCCACTAGGTGGCCCTAGCTTCTGTAGAATTAATTGTATTACTACTCATTAGGACTTGATTCCTCCCACCTGTGGGTCATTACCTAATTTGTGTTTGCCTATTTAAGCATGCCTCTTTCTTTCAGTTGTGTTCAGTCTTGAGCCTACTATGCAGGTGTTATCCTCACCAAGAAAGCTAAGTCTGTTGTGTTTTTGGATTTGCCTTTTGCTCATCTTTTGTTTCTTGTATTTTTTCTGTGGAAGCATGGCTTCCTTTTTGTTGTACTTTTGAACTTGGACTCCACAGTAAAGCACTTTTTGTTCAGTCATCTAAGCCTGCATGTTATTCTTCTGCCCTTGGGTCCATCTGTTATTTGTCATCCACCATAGCTCAGTGGTAAAAGAGGCAGTTCAGTTGACTAGAAGCGGTTCTAAATTGGCCCCAACCATGCTCCGTCAAAGAGGTCCAACGCTTTTTGGGATTTGCCAACTTTTATAGGAGGTTCATTAGGAACTTTAGTGCTATAGCAGAACCCCTGACCGCTCTTACCAAGAAGGCATCAAGCCCATTTAAGTGGACTGAGAGGGCTAATCATGCATTCGACCGACTCAAGCAGCTCTTCACTTCCGCACCCATTCTGACTCTCCCAGATCCCGAGTTGCCCTTTGTAGTCGAGGTGGATGCTTTGGACGTTGGGGTAGGAGCAGTCTTGTCACAGAGAGCAAGAAATGACCACAAACTTCATCCTTATGCTTACTTCTCTCGTCGACTTTCCCCAGCCGAGAGGAATTATGACATTGGTAACCGGGAGCTGTTGGCAGTGAAGTTGGCACTTGAGGAGTGGAGACAGTTGCTGGAGGGTGCCAAACA
>NW_015660497.1:269699-271053 GCF_001515625.1 Sinocyclocheilus rhinocerous | reverse complement strand
AGCACGGCTTCCTTTTTGTTGTACTTTTGAACTTGGACTCCTCAGTAAAGCACTTTTTGTTCAGTCATCTAAGCCTGCATGTTATTCTTCTGCCCTTGGGTCCATCTGTTATTTGTCATCCACCATAGCTCAGTGGTAAAAGAGGCAGTTCAGTTGACTAGAAGACCCGAGTTCGATTCCAGCCTCAGACACCAATCACACATGGTAAACTTGCTCTGTAACTCATCTGGTACAGCATTGCACTTGTGATGCAGATTTCAAAATGACAATTCCCACCACTCTGAACACAACAGCACAATGTTTTGAATCACATGTCCTAACCAATAGTCTACAATCAAAATATCATGAGGAATAATACAAATGAATGTCGAGCCCATGGTCGAATGCTAATCAACATGTGTTTTGCATCATACTTTGTTCACAGAAGCAACCTTGGCATGTTTTTCTCTTGTTGTCAATGATCACTTAACCTTCTGTTGCGTGAGAGGAATATATACCTATTTGTACAGAAACGTACATCTGACAGTTTTTCAGTAGCACTAGAAAATGAGACATGGACATGTGTGAAAATTAACTGGCGGCAGCCTGCAATTAAGTTGATAACAGGAAATACACAAATCCCCCTTTAAATGCCATTCAATACCTTTCTTTCGATTGTTCCTCATGTACTGTAGCTCAGAATTTTGACAAGGTCTGAAACATGACACACATGCCCTTTAAAAAGATGTTTAATGAGTCTGCCACTGCAACGTGTTTAAACGCTCATTTCTGCGTAACATTATAATCAGCTTTAAAAATTCAGCAAATGGTTCTATATTGTATGTGTATGGACCAATTAACACATCATGTTAGATACCCTTTCTTGCGGGCCTTTTAATTCTCAGTTGCTGTCTATAATTAGACGTTAAACTCTGTTCTCAGGACACTGAATCTTAAAGGGGTAGTTTATCAAAAGTTAAAAGTCAGTTATCCTTTACTCACTCTCATGCCGTTCCTGATTGAGTTTCTTCTGTTTCTCTCTCTCTCTCTCTCTCTCTCTGTCATCTATACAATTCAAGTCAGCAGTCTCCAACATTGTTTTGGACTCTCATATTTCATTATTTGTACAAAAACAATTTTTTTTCAAAAATAACTTAGTCTGTAGAGTCACACGGGTTTGGAATGGCATGAGGGTGAGTACATTTACATTTACATTTAGTCATTTAGCAGATGCTTTTATCCAAAGCGACTTACAAATGAGGACAATAAAGCAGTCAAAACTAACAAAAGAGCAACAATATATAAATGCAAATGACAAGTCTCGGTTAGCCTAATGCAGTACATGTAGCAAGGTGTATATATATATATATATTAT
>NW_015660497.1:256226-269633 GCF_001515625.1 Sinocyclocheilus rhinocerous | reverse complement strand
ACATGTAGCAAGATGTATATATATATATATATATTATACACACACACATATACACACACACACACACACAAAGAAAAACAAGTAGATAGAATAGAAAAATAGAAAGCTAGTGTTTTTTTTGTTTGTTTGGTTTTTTTTAAATAGAAGATAAATATAGATAAAGTAGAATTAAAATAGAATAGAAAGTGCTAGAGTTAGAGGGTCAAATAAAGGTAAATAATGAATAAATAAATAAAAAGAGTAAATAATAAATTTTCATTTTCATGTGAATTATCTCTTTAAAGGTTTTTGCAGGAAGACAGACTTAGACCAATTGAAGGGCAAATTGCAAATCTAAACACGACATCATAGCCTGTTATGTCCAAAGCTAAATTTGTAGTTAAACTGGACACATTTTAGGTGGGTGAGATACGAGAAGTGATGCTGAACATGTTCTGATTATGTATGGGAGCAGATCTCACATTTTCACTTCATGTTACGGTGGGAATGTATGCTAAAGACGGGATTCAAATGCCGAAGGGCTGTTCCTGCTTTTTGAATGTGGATGCTGAGAAATCCTGCTATGTACTTAAGACCCAGACAGACAGATGCGAAACACTGTCAACATGTTTTCTCAGTTCACTAGAGTACATATCAGCATGTTTCTTCTGAGAACACTTCTCTCACTTCTTTCCATTTCAAATAATTGCGATATTTTTGACAAAAAATATAAGGCAGCACAACTGTTTAAACATTGATAAAAATAAGTCATGTTTCTTGAGCAGCAAATCAGCATATTAATTTAATTTCTGAAGGATCATGTGACACTGAAGACTGGAGTAATGATGCTGAAAATTCAGCTTTGCATCATATGCAATATATGCATATGCATATGCAGCTTTGCAAAATATGTTAAAATAGAAAACAGTTATTTTAAATTGCAATCATATTTTACTGTTTTACTGTATTTCTGATCAAATAAATGTAGCCTTGGTGAGCATAAAATACTTCTTTTAAAAACATTTAAAAATCTTACCAATCCCAAACTGACTGGTAGTGTAATTCACACAACAGAAGTTTTAAAAAGATGCAGTGAACTGAAACCTTAAAAGACTTGTATCACAGCTCAAATTCCCACAAAGTGATTCTAACTACAGCACAGCCAAAGAGGAACCATTTAGGAGAAACATAACATCTTTGTTTGTGATAGCCTTTGCAATTATACTCATCTGACACCACCAGACACACACTAGCTTAAGTGCTGCTATCATTAAAGCACAATATGACATATCAATACTAAGAAATTCTGCAAAGCATGAACAAATATTTCACTCCAACTTTTCACTCAAATTATTATGCTGAAAATATGTATTAAATTATGCAAAACAGAAGCATTTTCACTAGTGGTCTCAAACTTTTGGACTCCGCTGTATATCCAACAAAGGCTTATTTGATGAATGAATATAAATAACTGACTTCCCGTCAGTGTTTCAAGCCACAGAATTGTATATCCATGTCATTTGTACATGAGCAGAGAGTCACTGCGGGCAAGACTGAAAAGAATAACAAAATAAAAATGAAACAAGATCAAACCGAACAGGCTATTTGCCTTTAGAAGTAAAAGTAAACAGAGCGCAAGCTGAATAAGAATAAGACTCGGGTTCAGTGAACTAAGTCTTGCCACGCGAACGCTCTACATTCAATCAGTCTGACAGGTCATAGGGTAGCACAATAATAATGAAAAGGGCTTTCTGAAAAGCTGCTGAATTCCAATAGAGAGTCACCTTCAGCCCGAAATCCGCCTCATTTCTCCCACAGAAAGCTTTTCCTTAATCTGACATGTGAGAAATCAGGCATCAGCGAGCGAGAGATATGACCACTTCACTTCATTCAGTTGAATGGCCATGAAGAAAGAAGGATTCCTTTCATTCATTCTCTCTTCATGCATCATCCATCACCTCAGTATGTTATTTACTCTACACCTATAAGGTCAAAGGCATTACATGGATACTCATAAATGTCAACAATATCATTCGGTACATACTGAATGAGTGGGTGTAAAGGTAGTTCTGAATCATTTTACTTGCTTTCTAAGAAAAAGCAACTGCAATAGACCTGACATTTACCTAGAAGGTGTATTCGTGTGTTTCAGAGTAAGTAAAAGATCTTTCTGAAGCCTGACTTATAGATTTAGAAGCTTGCTAACATTGTTTTCTTTGAAATGTTGTCACTATAAAGTCCACAAAGGCTAAGTGCTCTAAAACACACATTTGCCGGACTTCCCCTGGCCTTTAACAGACTGTAATCCTCTGGGTGTTTTAAAGCCATTTCCTGTAATAGAGTCAGTTCATATTCCAGATCCAAATGTGTGTACTGTCAGAGACAACAGGGACTTTAAGCAACAGCTGCAGCCCGGGCAGTCAAGAAATATAAAAATCACTGAGCACCAATACAGAGGCCGGCATAATGGACCATCAGCCAACCATCCATAAAAAAAACTTAATTTAAAACTACAAGAGAAGGGTTAGAAAAGAACATACACTAGTGTTCAAAAGCTTGGAGTTGATACGTTTTGAAAAAAAAAATTTTAAAAGAAGTTTCTTATGCTCATCTGAAGCTGCATCTATTTGATTAAAAATACAGTTAACACAGTAATATTGTGAAATATGATTACAATTTAAAATTACTGTTTTCCTTTTTTAATATATTTTAAGATGTAATTTATTCCTGAGATGGCAAATATTAATTTTTAGCAGCCACTACTCCTGTCTTCAGTGTCATGTGATCCTTCAGAAATCTATTTAATTTGGTGATGAAGAAACATTTCTTACTATCAAAGCTGAAAACAGTTGTGCTGCTTAATATTTTTCAGTAAACCATGAAACTTTTTTTTCAAAACTGATTAATAGAAAGTTCAAAAGAACAGCATTTATTTGAAATATAAATGTTTTGCAACATTATAAATATTATTACTGTCATTGTCACACAATGTTATACTGTGATATGAGCAAAAGAAGCAATTTTTATTTGATACCATCGCAATTTTTACAAGCAGTTGTGGAGATTTCAGTCTTTCTTCATTCAAGTAGACTAAGCAATACTTGTATGACTGCTGAGTGAACTGACTTCCCTTAAAGGAATTTTGGTACAGTTCAAAGATTCTCTTTTTCCTGCATCATTTTATGTTTTAACTAAAATGAAATGCGGAGGGGAATTATTTTTATTTATTAAATAACAAAATATACAGTTACTGGTTTTTGCACTACCCGGAATCAACTGAACATCAGAAGTCCCAATATTCTTTTTGGTCTATTATATAGTCCCAATGTGGCGGAATCTAAGATCAGTCCAAAACTTAATAAGCTTCTTCCATACACAGGAGGGGATTCATCTAGCCATCATAAAATCCAGGGAATAGAGCTTTTGATGTATGGAATGCAAACATTGTAATTCTTGGTGAAAAACCAGAGACTGACTGTCAAAGATAAGACAGAAGTCTGGGCAGGAGTATCTGTTAAAGGATTCTATATCGAATATCATTCCATGAAGACTTTAACTGGAAAGATACGCATAAATTGGATCCGTCAAATTATCAGGAGAAAGATGTCGAGTCAGGTTGGTTGTGGAAATGCTGTGTTCACAATGTTACTCTGAACAAGGATTCTGATGGGCCAAACTATGTCAGCAAGACCAGTTTTTTTTAACTACTGCATAAAAAAGAGGAAATGCTAAATTCGTAACATAGTGAATATAAGAGGAAATATTTGCATTTTGATTGCATTCTTTTATCAACTCTGAATGAAGCAGTGCACTTGCATAATTTTTACTCTACGCCACACATTGTGGCCGCGGGGAATAATTTTTCTAATTAGATTTCATTTCTAATAAGACCTGAAGAGAGCAGAATCTCATCTGTCTGTGTTGTAGGCATCAACACAAAGATGAAAGATGGCACTCATTTCACATAGTGTGAGAACTGATATCCTTGCACAATATTAAACATTGAAATCATCTTCAAACACCTGTTGCTTTTATGTAAAAAAAAAGATATTCATGCAAAATGACTCATATGTGACTTTAGAAAGGTGACTTTCAAACAGACATGTAAAAACCTTTTACAGTTTACTAAACTGTCTTCTCAGGCTGTTGCTGAAAGTCACAGGACATTTTTGATTGAGAGTATAGTTTAGGGATCACTTCTTGTTATTAACTGCTTATTATAATGCACATTACTAGCACATTGGCTGTTTATTAGTACTTATAAAGCACATATTAATGCCTTATGCTGCATATTCTTATTCTACCCTTAATCCTTCCCCATACCTACACTTAACAACCACCTCACTAACTATTAATAAGCAGCAAATTGGGAGTTTATTGAGACAAAAGTCATAGTTAATAGTTAATTCACAGATACATACACTTGTTCAAATGGTGAGCATAAAATACTTCTTTCAAAAACATCTTACCATATATAATCATATATATTAAATTGGTCACAACTATTTCATTCGTCCTTGAGAAAAGAACTATCATCTGTCAGCTCAGCATCATATTTTACTTAAAGCAGGATGTTTACATAGTAACCTTCACTAAAGATGGACAGACTAAAAACAGCTATATTGAAATGTCAACCATAAGACTAGCTGGTTTTGGTTTAGAGCCTTAAACAGTCAAAGCCTTAAGAAAAGTATGATTTTACAGGAAATTATGATAAATAGGATGCTTCTCAAAGTTTGTGCGTCTGTCAGTTTTAAAAGACAAGAACATATGCAAAGTTACAAAAATATGTTTTGGCAACATAACCCTACCTTGAATATTAAGTCAAAGGGGTCCTATTATGCTCTTTTACAAAGTCTGGATTTTGTTTTGGGGGTGTACTAGACCAGGCTATCATACTAGTTTGTTCGAAAAACACATTATTTTTCACATATTTTACATTATTACAACACCTCTCTCCCCAGTCCGGCATGAACGACTCGATTAGTTCCTGTATCAAATGAAGGCCTGCCTTCTGAAATACTAAATGTGCTGTGATTGGTTAACTGGGCCAGTGTGTGTTGTGATTGGCAGCACTCGGCACCTGGTCGGGAAATGTCATGCCCCTTACCATAGCCGCCTGCGAGCTTCAGTGTAAATATTGCGTCAAAATCAAATCAATTTGAGCGCGATTTAAACCCGGATGATTGTAACCACTCTTCTCCCAAGTTCGTCTGCCTTGGGAAAGCTAGCGTGTCTCTGACATAGTGATAACACTCGTTGCCTTCTCTAGTGCAGCTCAACCAGGTCTCATCCCATTCGTCGATATTTGTGATATCACAAATCCCGGAAAATATGCGTTGTAGTCCAAACGAGTTGTTCATTGTAGTTTTTGAAAAGTGATTTCTGTTAAATAAAATATCTCCTTTTGAAGTGGACTTTGAGCTTTGTAACTTTGCAGATCTTTTTTATGCTCAAACAGCAACATTACAGACTAACTAAAGTTGAAAAAGCATAATAGGACCCCTTTAAAAAAAAAAAACTAATTAAATGGACATCTACTAAAATGTTCCAGAAAACAGTTCTAGAAACAATGTATAAGTAACGTTGTTGTGTCAACCTCTTGAGAATGTTCCCTGTTAGCTGAGAAGGATGTTCAAGAATGTTGTTCTAAGAACGTTTTCTCCCATTATTATGAGAACATTTAAAAAACCTTCTACAAACAACTTGTAAATAACATTTTTGTCTAACCATTTGAGAACATTATTAAAGACCAGGTAACTTTGAACAAACATTCTATTAACATTACTGGAAGAATGTTTGTTTATAACCTTGAGAGAATGTTAGCCAAAGTTCTGACAACGATATAAATATATACAATAAATATAGATATACAATAAAAACACAGTTATTGTTTGAATTTTTGTGCTAAAATTGACCAAACTTCTGAATTTTGTTCTAAAATTTACCAAAGTTGAGATTCTGTTTCTTATTAAACAAGAATGCTTTATTTTTGATGGGAGGTGAGCTACAAATAACGTTGAGTGAAGTTTTGTAAATATTGCGTCAAAATCAAATCAATTTGAGCGTGATTTAAACCCGGATGATTGTAACCACTTTAAGTTCGTCTGCTTTGGGAAAGCTAGCGTGTCTCCGACATAGTGATAACACTCGTTGCCTTCTCTAGTGCAGCTCAACCAGGTCTCGTCCTATTCGTCTTATTTGTGATATCACAAAATCCCAGAAAATATGCGTTGTAGTCCAAACGAGTCGTTCGTTGTAGTTTTTGAAAAGTGATTTCTGTTAAATAAAATATCTCCTTTTGAAGTGGACTTTGAGCTTTGTAACTTTGCAGATATTTTTTATGCTCAAACAGCAACATTACAGACTAACTAAAGTTGAAAAGGTGAAAAAGCATAATTAGGACCCCTGTAAGTCAAATCTTGTGCTCATATTTGTGTAATTTCCATTTACTCTTTACAATATATCTTTGAATTCCAAGGCATGCAAACCACAGAGGATTTTGGTCAATTATGGAAGTGCTTGTGTTTTCTCTTGGGGGAAACAGAAAGAAACACAAGCCCTTTATATAACAAAGATGAATGCACTCATTCGTATGTGTTAATGTCAGGCAGATTAGGCAGGTGTTGTTCAGGCCTCTTGTGAGTCGGATTACTCTGCTGCAGTGAGCTGTAGTAATAACGCTGATCTCCTCACTGCATGCTATGGATTAGACACATTAGCAGTAATGTGTAGACGGTTGTAGAAATATATATGTGAATTATTATCATATAGAGTAAATGCTGATGATAAATAATGTGCACTGTAAAAAGTGTTTTTAAAAGGTTGTTCATGTTGTATCTAGGGGTGTTAATAATACACACAAAAAAATACAATTTGATATGTATATCGGTTTTGAAGTCATGGTTCTGTATGTTTTTGGTACAACAGGGGGAATTTTCTTTTTTTTAATTAAACAGAGGTTTAATTGTACTAAATGTAATTGTACTATTACATGTCATTTACATGTAATGTAATGTACATGTTTGAGTTTTTGAACCTTTTTTGCACATAGATGAAAACATTGTCAAAATGACCCCTGTTCACAAAGATCCACTAAAACAAGTAAAAACGCTGTATTATGCATGCAAGGCCAGACGTTGGCTATACAACCTGTGCACATACACACTCCTATAGAATGAACACGTACAGGTAATACATACTTGCATATTGTCACTGTTTTCACAAATTTGCGTTTTCGTAATTTACACTGAGAAAAACTTGCACTTCGAAAACTGGTTTTAAAAGTTTGCATTTTCAGGCACTCAAAACGTCATTGTTGTGTAAATAAATGGCCAAAATCCCCCCCCCAAATAAAATAAAATAAAATAAAATAAAAAATAAAATACAATTTTTAGTTGAAAAAGGTTTGTGTAAACACCCCCAAATGGCTTAACATTTACTGTACGCAAAGTTAAAATACTTGTGTGAATTTGTAACATTTACAAGTAAGTATACTACAACCATAAGATGCAAGTGGTGATTTCAGGAAATAAACACTTCAAATACATTAAACAACATATGCACCTGACAGTAGGGCATAAGCTCGCTCTGTGTCCTTCGTTATTTTTCAGATGTGTTCAAAACAGAGTATATTGATATAAACTATAACTGCACCATTCGAGAGGAAACTCCGAATTTAAAACTACATTTTGCACACAGGGAACATATGTTAACCTCACGTGCAGTGGTTAAAAAAAACATGTGTGTACCAAATTGAAAAACCCATATTGTAAAATTTTCGTGTAGCGTTATACCCCTAGTTGGTTTGATTCAAGTCAAACATTTTCTTTAATGTGTCTTAAATGACCTGACTATGTGAGGTTACACCAACAAAAAAAATATTTTTTATATAAGGGTCAAACAGGTAGCTTTTTAAAGTAATGATTGCATGTTTCCTCTTTTGACAGCATGCAAGAAACTCATACAACATATCACTATAGCAACAAAGTATAGTCCTACTGCATCCTGCATATATGGACACAGATATAGTGCACATCCAGCTAACCCCCTTCAGCTGCATGTGATTTTCCACGGTTCCCCTGGTTACTGGAAACGTCTGGGTTAACCTCCTCAGCATATGAAACTAAGCAATTACATAACAGAGGAGCGGTTTGTTCTTACAGAGGAAGATCTGGGGTTCATGTCATAAAGGTCTCAGCTAGAGACAGGTTGTATCTTCATCAAACAACCGTTATATTGCTCCTGCTCTTCTACAACACAAGTCAACTAATCCTGTTTGCTGCATCACTGTACACTGCCATTATTTCTCCCGAACAAATGTTCTCATTTTCTGCAAACGCTGCTGAACTATCCATATTAAATGAATGCAAATGTTCTTGACAATCAGTTATGATTATGCAGACATGATGATAATTATACTTCACTTTTTGTTGTTTTGTTAACAAACACAGCAAGACAAAGTCACTTTCAAATGAGTGTATGTTATTTTCTGTCAGAGCTACAGCACAAAGAGTAGCACATTGTTCTCATATAAAGAACTGTTGTGCTCTTGGGGACTCGGTTTTGAGTTCGGTCTGTTTCAAATCCTTGCCTGTTCTTAATCACTCTCCCTGAACTTAAAAAAATTATAAATAAAATAAAATACATTTTAAAGTATTTATTTATTTATTCATTCAGTCATTCATTTGAAAGTAATCCATAAGCTATCCTGAGTAATACTACATAGTCTGGGATATAATCAGTATTTTTACTTTTGAATAGGGTTGTGCAAAATTTAGATTGAAAAATTGTCTTCCTTTCAATCTATGTGTCACGCCCATGGTCGGCTCTGTGTTCTTGTCTCACATAGATCTCTTGAGGACCATACCAGATAATTCCTGGTTCTCACTAACCTCACCAGCTACCCGGACGATGCGCTCTGTGCGTTCTACATTTGAACACCGCGTACAGAGCTCCGTTGTCCGAAGATGGCCCTCGAGAGGACTTTGTGGAGTGGACACTGGCGAGAAAAGGATCTCCGTTCCCCGTCTGTTCCCAGGAGAATCTCGCCAGTTCTACTCCCGACCCAGTGCCCAGCCCACCATCTCCCCGCTGCGCAGAGTGCACGCCCGAGCCCACCGCGACCGACGAGCCATCGCCGCATGGAGCGACAGAGGTGAGGATCGCCGTGGAGACAGAGCTGTGTTTACCGTCAGACCAGGTGCGAGAGCCGGCTACCACGCCCGCCACGAGGGAGAAAGCTGTGGCCAATGAGATTGCGGAGAGGAATTCCGCCCACTGCAACATGGCTGAGGGTGAGCTGTCTATGGATCTGGGTTTAGGAGAAGCGGAAAGAGACCTTTTTGACTTGTACACCGACCTGCCCCCTCTTCTCACTCCTCCGTCGGTGACCTCTGTCCCTCCCGTTCCTGAGTTTAGCCCAGAGAGGGCTCCTGTTCCCACGTCCAGCCCAGAGAAGGCTCCTGTTCCCACGTCCAGCTCAGAGAGGGCTCCTGTTTAAGCCCGGAGAGCCCGGAGGCTCACAAATGAACACCCACCCACCTGCTCCTGCCTCCTCCACCGCTGTCGTCTGGCGGCCCCTCTGCTTGCCCTCAGCCCACCATCTGTACGGTGCGAGCTCCGTAGGTCTGTCATCCTCCATCGTCACCATGGTTGGAGAATCGGCTCCACCATGGCTCCTAGCTCCCTCCTCTCTGCCATGGCCCATCAGTCCACTGGCTCCACCGGGCTCCCTCGTCCCTCCGGCTCCGCCTTGGTCTGTCGTTGACCATTCGTCGCCTCGGGACTCCACTCCTCTGGCTGCGCCTCGTCCCTCTGTCCCTCTGGCTCTGTCAGGCTCCTCCATCCCTTCGGCTTCCTCAGTCCTCTGTCGCTCCGGCTCCACCGCGGCTTTCTGGATCCCCGCCTACGCCTCAGTTGCCGGAGCCATCTGCTCCGCCTTGGCCCTCCGGACCTTCCCCGTCGCCCTGGCTCATCGGCTCTCCATCTCCGCCTCGGGCTCCTCCGCCACCTGCTGGTTGGCCACAGTCGGTTGGCCCCCTGGAGTCGTCAGCCCTTCCTCCTCCATGGCTCCTTCCTCCGTCGGCTCCACCGTGAGTTGTCATCATGGATGTGGCCTGGGTCCTGCTTGGCTCCTCCTGCTCCAAGTCCATCCTGTTTCCTCCTTGGCTCCTCCTTCCGTCGTCACCTCCCTGTCTGCTGGCCCTCTTCCAGTTGTCCGTCCTCCTCCTGAGCCTCCACCCAAGTTCCCACCTGTCCCTCCCCATGTTTTATCTACGGCGCGAGGACGCGTCTTCCTGGAGGGGAGCGATATGTCACGCCCATGGACTGTCTATTTGTGTGTTTTCTCCCTCATGTGCCTATATTTGGTCATTCCTGTTCCTGTCCACATTATCCCATTATTAGTTGATCCCCCTCACCTGTCTATCCCTCATTAATAATAGTATTTTAAGTGTAGTCTGCCACATGTTTCCTTGTCGGATCTTAAACGTCATTGAGTTGTGCTACGTGTGTGTTCCTGCCTGCCCTGTGTCACTCCTTCTGAGGATTATTAAAGACTGTTATTTGTGTTTACTCCACGTCTCCTCATTCCTCGTTCCTCCCAGTAGGCAATCATGACAGACACATTAAAACAAAATAAACCATCATTTGTTGTTTTCCATGTCAGTCAGATATTCTCTTCTTGTCTAATAGAGGTGCATCTCAAAAAATTAGAATATCGTGAAAAAGTTGTTTTTTTTTTTAACTTTTTTCAAAAAGTGAAACTTTCAAATATTTTAGATTCATTACATGAAAAGTAAAACATTTCAAAAGTTTTTTATTTTTTTTATTTTGATGATTAGAGCTTACAGCTCATGAAAGTCAAAAATCCAGTATCTCAAAATATTAGAATATTTACATTTGAGTTTCATTAAATGACCAGCCCTACAGTATAAATTCCGGGTATATCTTGTTCTTTGAAACTACTATAATGGCGAAGACTGCTGACTTGGCAATGGTCCTGAAGACAATCATTGACTCCCTCCACAAAGAGAGTAAGTCACAGAAGATCATTACTGAAAGGGGTGGCTGTTCACAGAGTGCTGTATCAAAGCATATTAAATGCAAAGTTGACTGGAAGGACGAATTTGGGTAGGAAAAGGTGCACAAGCAACAGGTATGACCGCAAGCTTGAGAATACTGTCAAGCAAAGCCAATTCAAACACTTGGGAGAACTTCACAAGGAGTGGACTGACGCTGGAGTGCATGAAGAGTCACCAAGCTCAGACGTCTTCAGGAAAGGGCTACCAAGCCACTTCTGAAACAGAAACCACGTCAGAAGCATCTTACCTGGGCTAAGGAGAAAAAGAACTGGACTGTTGCTCAGTGGTCCAAAGTCCTCTTTTCAGATAAAAATTATTTTTGCATTTCATTTGGAAATCAAGGTCTGGAGGAAGACTGGAGAGGCACAGAATCCAAGCTGCTTGAAGTCCAGTGTGAAGTTTCCGAAGTCAGTGATGATTTGGGGTGCCGTGACGTCTGCTGGTGTTGGTCTATTGTGTTTTATCAAGTCCAAAGTCAATGTGGCCATCTACCGGAAGATTTTAGAGCACTTTATGCTTCCATCTGCTTACAAACTTTATGGAGATGCTGATTTCCTTTTCCAGCAGGACTTTAGCACCTGCCCACAGTGCCAAAACCACTTCCAAGTGGTTTGCTGACCATAATATTACTGTGCTTGATTGGCCAGCAAACATTCCTGACCTGAACCCCTTATGGAATCTATGAGATATTTTCAAGAGAAAGATGAGAAACAATCGATCCAACAATACAGACGAGCTAAAGGCTCAATAGTGCCACAGGCTGATCGCTTCCATGCCACACCTCACTGATGCTGTCATTTGTGCTAAAGGAGCCCAGACAAAATATTGAGTGCATAAACGAACATACTTTAAAGAACTTGAACTTTTCTGTTTTGACAAATCCTTTTTTCGATTGATCTTAGGAAATATTCTAATATTTTGAGATTCTGGATTTTTGACTTTCATGAGCTGTAAGCTCTAATCATCAAAATTAAAACAACAAAAAAAAAACTCACATGTAATTAATCTAGAATATAAGAACGTTTCACTTTTTGAAATAAGTTACAAAAATTTTTTACTTTTTCATGATATTCTAATTTTTTGAGATGCCCCTGTACAGTAATTTCCTGTAGAGCTACTTTAGCTGAATCAAATTTGTTTAGAATTGACAAATTTTGCAACCGACACTTACTGAACTGAATTAAATCACCATTGAACTGACTTGAGCTGAATAATGACACTATTGTCTTTTCGGAGCTGCTTTACAGTAGAATTTGGATTTGTCTTATATTTGACACAAATTGGCATCGCTAATTATGTTACTTCCCCGTTCAATACGCTGCTTTGAAACAATCTGTATTGTAAAATGTGCTATATAAATAAAGAAGACTTGACAGTTCTTGATCAAAATTAGCTGAAAATGTGAACTAGACTTTATGTCATTATTCAAAGACCAGTTAAGCAGATAAATCCACCTCTACATTTACAAACACAGCAGCAGAACCCAGATGCAAGAAGTTAAAACGCATACAACAGTTCAGCAGGAACAGCAATCAGGCTTTGGGGAGTGAATATAATAATAGCATGTATATCACTATCAAGATTTAATGTGCACATCAGGTCAGCGCTTCTCATATCGGGGTTCATGATTCACTCTCATGCGCTCATTCAAAACCACTCAGACTTCTGGCTGGGCGTATGTTAATATGATACTTTCATTTGGATTATGCGGAGGTAATTTTCCCCGGTGTGATCAAATTGTAATGGAAACTAAATTAACTGCAACAGGTCTGCAAGAAGCATCGGTTCCTTGCTTTTTTTTGTGTGAGTAAATGCTATTACAAGTTGTTCTTTTCAAGCCTAAACACAATTATAAGGTACAATAAACTATTTTTTATTTGGGGCTTGTCCACAAGGTTCAACATTAGTTTCTGATGATGCCAGTGATAAATATTGCATTTGTTCCTACTATTATTGCTTGCGGTTAGAACCACTTAACATGCAAATTAATTTCTTGTTTTCTAAAACAGAGAGGAGGAGAGGTAATTTCCATCTGATTGTTTATGTGTATGGCTCCATCCCCTCTAAATGTCTTTTTATCGCCATCTCAAATGGCATGCATTTATCTCATACAAAAACAATTTGGATTTGATTAACATTTTAAAGACGATTCGCTCACGCACTGCTCTAGAACCGTGCTTTTGTTTAATTGATGCTACTACAAGTTCAGTCCTCTGGCGTACGTGGTTCAACTCATTGTCAGCATTCACAACGCAATAGGATTATGAAAGATGATTTGATCATTTTCTGATCCATGCTAACTTCACATCCCAGATCACAGTAATTCAAAATGCTGGTCACTTTA
>NW_015660497.1:255869-256090 GCF_001515625.1 Sinocyclocheilus rhinocerous | reverse complement strand
AAAAAAAAAAAAAAATCACACCTAATTAACCCCGCCATTCACCAGACAGCATTTTCAAAGGAGCATCCGGAGTCAACGGCATGTAAATAACTGAGTTTGGTGGGCAAGTGAACAGTTTTGTGTTCTATTGTACTTTAAAGTAAGATATAGTAGAACAGAGTGCAAATTACTGGGGTTTCACTGTGGTTTTACTGAGGGGATCTGACCCTTTAACCCCACTA
>NW_015660497.1:247146-255608 GCF_001515625.1 Sinocyclocheilus rhinocerous | reverse complement strand
ATACTTTGCAAAGCACAAAATTTATGTCACTGCCAAAACTTTTGGCCATGACTGTGTATGCTATACTTAGTTATTGTTATGAATGTTTGTGTTTTTCTTTCTTCAGTCGAAAAAAAAAAAAAAAAGATTTTTTGAGAAAAACATTTCAGGATTTTTCTCCATATAGTGGACTTCAATGGGTATCAATGGGTTGAAGGTCCAAACTGCAGTTTCAATGCAGCCGAGGAGCAAAGGTCTTATTTATCTAGTATTTAAAAATAAATAAATTAATTAATTAAAAAATTAAAAAATTTAACCACAAATGCTCGTCTTGCACTAGCTCTACAATGCGCATTTTCATGCATTACGTAATCATGTTGGAAAGGTCACACAAGGTTAGTTCTTTGTCTGTGTATGTCAGCTCAAAAAGGTAGGGTAGGGCAAAAAACTCCATCTCATTTTCTCCTCCAACTTCAAAATCATCCAACATCGCTGTTTTTTGTAAAAGGGTGCGCCTTTCTTTGCATGTTTGCTTTGTAAGCACTGGGTCGGTACTTCCGCTTCACGCGTGACCTTTCTAACGTGATTACGTAATGTGTGAAGTTGAGCTAGTGCAAGACAAGCACTTGTGGTTAAAATAACATATTTTTTTATTTATTTTTTATAGAAAATGACCAATCGTTTTGCTAGATAAGACCCTTATTCCTCAACTGGGATCCTGTAAAGCCCTTTGAAGCTGCACTGAAACTGCAGTTTGGACCTTCAACCCATTCATCCACATTGAATGGAGAAAAATCCTGGACAGTTTTCATCAAAAACCTTAATAATGTTTTTTTTTTTTTTTTGACTGAAGAAAGAAAGACATGGACATCTTGGATGAAATGGGGGTGAGTAAATTATCAGGAATTTTTTATTCTGGAAGGGAACTAATCCTTTAAGCCAAAAAATAGTGACAGCGAACACTAACACTTTGGAGGTATGGAAAGAATCCGTGTATCATTCGATCATTCGTTTTTTTATTTAATACTTGAGCATCTTTCTGGCACATGCCACAAACATGAAGCACAGGGAATACTTGTCTTTTAAAAGGCTTCATTTAGATTATTTGACGTTAAATGCATCATATAAGTCACTTTGGAATAAATCACAGTAGGCCTATGTATCATGATAAAAAAAAGCGACTTTACGGTCTGGAAATACTTTATGCTATAGCAAATTATTTCTCGGACCCTATCACTTTAAGAACTGCTGTCTACACAGAAGAAATTTCATTTTTCCACCCATGAACGAAAAACGAAAATTAAAGCTGAATTATCTTTTTCGTTTTTTGGAAAAAAACAAAAAAACGAAAAAGGAGCCGTTTTCTCATTTTTCTACTTTCAATATTAAATCAAAAAACGAATGATCGAATGATACACGGATTGGAAAGGAGCCAATGGGCCCTTTTCTGAATAGACGTCAATGGTGGAGAGGCTTCACTATGCTTAAACAGCTTTTGTGAGGAAATAGCTTATCATTTATTGAATCAACAGTCTGTTTGCTAATCTTCAACATGTTTTACACTGAATAATACTTTCGTTGAGAACTATATACAGACTTTGCCTTGATAAATTACCTGTCGCGACAGAGGAGCTAATTTACAGCATTACTACCAACAAATGTGTCGCATTGCTATTTAATAATAGATGTTGTGTAATATTGTGTGTTGACTAAAACTATTGATGTTTTTTTTTCTTTGGTTTTCAGGTTTTACCTGAAATTAAACTTGAATTGGTAGTGACTATTATGACTGCCATGTGCCTTATGTTGATATAATGCATTTTAACGAATAACGGAAAATCACCACCATTTATGATTGGCTAACTTCTCCAAGTTAGCCGTTATGCTCTTTCCAGTGGTAAGTACTACAGACCCTCACATCTCCCAGTAATAAGCCAATCTCTGATTGTACACAAGCAATCCTCGTACCTGCTCACCAAACTTACATACTTTCATAACAGACATTGGAAAAACATGGGGGAAAAGACAGAAGCAATTCAACTTATTAGAAGTCTGAATGATTGAAACTAATTTTCTTAACCTATTTTCACCTGTCGCCAAATAGATCTTTGCCAGCAGAAATCACGTTCGCCTGGAAAGATAACCATAGCAACACAAACATCATGCCGCTCAAACGCTCTCTGCTAGGATCAGATTCAATCGGTACATCGGCAAAATATAAGTACTGTCATATTTTTAAGAAGGTGGCACAATACATCAAGGTACCCAGTCATGTCCTTTATATAGCACAGTGAGTCATTCGCTGCTAAATTTCCTCCATCCAAAGAAACTGAATGTCAGAACATTGATTTCGAATATGGCTTCAATTTGGTGTACATTATGCAGCACACACCTGCTCTGCTCGAGAAATCAATACAAAATACAATAAAAATCAATACTACATTTAAAACAAACCACTTTCTTAATATCATATAAAGTATTTTTCTTTCTAAGAGTTCATTATAAACTGTGCTCCATAGTGATGAATGAAAGTTAACCGCAGTGCAAAGTAAATATGGTGCAATGATACATGTATTCCTGAAATACAAAACAAGCCATACCAAACATAAGAAATTCAATGTGAACTTATACATTGAGCCCAGAAAAACTATCCGTATTTCTGACAAATGTGAATAATAATGATAATGATGATGATGATGATGATGATGATAATAATGATAATAATTGCATAATTATTTATTTAACAGATGTTTATCTGAAAAAAATGCATGCAAAAACTGCTCTGAAAAGCATAAACTGCATTTTCGTTCAGTTCTATAATGACAAACTGAAAAGTTTTATTTGGAAAAAAACACAAAAAGTCTCTGTACATTGGGATGTTTTTTGGGGGGGGAAAGAAATTAATACTTTTATTACGCAAGTGTGCATTAATTTGACCAAAAGTGACATTTATAATGTTCCATATTTATGCATGAATTATATTTTCTTTCAGTTCTTTACTGAATACCAAACAATGAAAAAAGTGTTATTGGAAACAAAACATGAAAATTGTTACTTGTCATTGGGATGTTCTTTCAGTTTCCATTGATTGTCTGAATAATAAAAGGTTGATCTTCACTTAAAAAAATAAAATAAAATAAAACAAAATAGACTGACATTGTTATATACTGTAGGTTTCTGTCTTGCAAAAAAATACATTAAAAGTTAATAAAAAAAACATATACTACTTTGCAGTAGCAATATTAAATAAATATGAGGAAATAAGAAAAAAAAGGAGAAAAAAGGAAATCCTGTCATCATGCACTCACCCTAATGTCACTCCAAACCCATATGAATTCTTATCAGCTGCTGGACATGCATGAGCGATCCATTATTTATGATATGCATTGTGTTAAATCACTGCTAGAAGTCATTCTAAGTGCTACAATAACACAGCTGAGCTCTTACTGAAAGTATCCTTTGAGAAGAGGCACTGCATGTGCAAACTGTACGTGTCCAAGGCTGCAGCAAGAAATACAATATTATGAGTCAAACCATTACAGGGCATTTCTCTTGCTGCCTGCAACCATGTTCTTTCAATCACATTTTAAATCCCCATGCCTCTGAACTCGTTTACGTTTTGAAAATGAATCCTCCCACAGGGAAACATTCTTATCTAAAACCCACGATTCCACGATAGATTTAATTATATACATTTAACCTTAAACATAGCCTATGATTCACTTCATGTCTATTATGACCAATGATAATAAGACAAGCCATTCGCTAAATGGAGTTAACATCAAAACACATCAATCTCTAAATGAAACAGAGACATAAAGGCTAACATCTCTCCTGCCGTGCGCTGCGTCTCCTCACGCCAGACAGCTATTTAAAACTCAGTACATTCCCAATGTTAATATCATAATGCTTATGATGTATATACTGCTAATGTGACTTTAATTCGGTATACATGCCATTAAATGACCCCTTCAAAGTGTACAGTACAGTACTTGTAGGGTCAATCCACTGGGACATGCTGGGGTAAAGTGCCTTACTCAAGGGTACATATGACATGGTTTTCTCTGTAACCATCAATGACCTTGAGAGTTGCTGTCTTATCTGTGGAGGAGGGTTGATGTACATGATGTACTTTTCAACAACTTAAAAAACAGCAAGGATGCATTAATTATATTTAAAATGACACTAAAGACATTTACGTTTCAAAACATTTTAAAAGATTTCTATTATAAAAAATATTCTTTTTTCAAATAAATGCTGTTCTTTTTAACTTTCTATTTATCAAAGAATCCTGAAAAAAAATGCATCACGTTTCCATAAAAGTACAACTGTTTTCTGAAGATCATATGACACTGAAGACTGGTGTAATGGTGGCTAGAAATTCAGCTTTGCATCACAGGAATAAATTACATTTAAAATATTAATTTTAAATGATAGGAAGCAGTTATTTTAAAATGTAATAATATTTCATAATATTACAGTTTTATACGGTATTTTTGATCAAATAAATGCAGCCTTGGTGTGCATATGAACTTCTTTCATACACACTATAATATAATATAATATAATATAATATAATATAATTGTTGGTCGATGTTGTGTAATTATAACATCCACCAGCAGGGGCACACTGGACCATGCTAACGAGTGCAGTACTTCAAACTCAGGTTTAATATAAAGCATCAAAATACATTGGGATTTTATTTTTTGTGATGGATGGGATGCTGCCTTATTATGTGGCTAAAACAAGGCATCTTAGAAGGCACCATAATCACAGCACTTCACTCAGAGGAGTGATTCCTATTTCACAACTCAAGAGTTCTGGATCCATCATAAAAGCATATGGCCAAGAGCTCTTTTCATGAAACAGCCTTTGATTAGCTGCCATATTGCTTCAGCGATCAGTAGAACGGTATGGTTAGAAGTGGAACGGATCCTGACTGGGACCTGGCTGACATTTGCTGATCTCACAGTGGCCCTGAACCCTTTCTAACTCATCTTTCTGGTGATGAGAAGCTCATGTCCTCGGGGTGGCCACTATTTAGCAGGTGACTAATCACAGAGCGCTGTCGATTGGGATTCATGAGTGGGCACTGCTCTCGTCTCTTCAGGGCTGACTGGTTCATGCTTCACAGGACTCATTCTACCCTCTCCTTCCTCTTGCCATATTGGCATAAAAACTCATTTCTTCACATGGCCACAGCATGTATCATTAACCGAATCTGTCATCAGCTAATTCAGACCGTGGCCTCCTTCCAAGTGGCCATGAAGGCCATTAGCTCTTGAGTAAGACATCTGGCCTCTTTGCTAACTTCTTAAGAGGAATGTATGTGTGCATGATGGTTTCTCTAATGAAAAGGCCATTGCACCAAATGCATAATACAGTTAACAGAATACTCAAAAAGAGGAAATTCTGTCATAATGCACTCACTGTAATGTCATTCCAAAACCCGTATGACTTACTTTCTTCCATGGAACAAAAAAGAAGACCGCACTTTCCCAAGTAATTATAATGAATGTGGATTGAAGCTTTCAAAAAGCACCATAAAGGTACAATAAATGTTTCATCAAAGAAATCCATATGACTTCTGCACAACATTTCAGCCAAATTAACAAAAATACCAATGTTTTCACTAGCTGGGTTTCCATCGAAAGTTGCAAATTTAACTTGTGTGCAAAATTGGAACTAAACATTTGCAAATAAACGCATAAAAGATTTGCAAATAAGCACCGTTTCCATCCGAGTCAAAGAGAACAAAATCGTCACTTCCTGATAGACTGGCACTATATATCACTAAGAAAAGTGGGAAAAGCCACTGAATATAATAATTTTCATATATAATAAATTACTTGCACCTCAGAGCGAGCAGACGAAACACAATAAATGCGGTCATTGCTTTCGGAGGTGGATGCCTGCTGTTTGCTGTTGTAAGACAGTTCTGGGAGGCAATCATACAGAAATACTTTGACGACAGACTTTGCTCAGGCATTTTAGAATGACCATAACAACATTTCAGATGCTGTGAAAAGAGATCCGTCCTCTGGTTAGTCAGGTTTTACCGTCTTATAGCGCCAAGTCACATCACTTTTTTGATGCGCATGAAGGAATTTATTTGGCAAATTCGTTTCCATCTCCCATTATTTGCATTAACCCTTTTTCGCACAAGTCAAAAAAACACTTTAAGCGGACATAAAAACTTTTTTGAGAATTAAGGGACTTTTATTCAAAATGTGGCTTTTCCATCTCTCATCTCTGATGCAATACTTCAAAATGTGCACAAAAACAGGGTGAACGGATGAATTTGTGAACGGATCATTCAGGCCAGTTTTGTGAACTGGATCAACTAATTTTTTTAAAAGAATGATTCATTCATGAATTTAATGAACTCTTGATTTATTTTTTTGTCAAGGCAGGGGCCATGGCCTGGGGAATGGAGACTCCGCCCCCAAACGGTGGAGCAGATTTGGAGAGTGTTTGGCCTGGCTTAGGCGGACCTGTTCGCGTCTCAAGAGACCTCGCACTGTCCCCTCTGGTTCTCCCTCACTCACCCAGCTCCTCTCGGACTGGATGCTATGGTATGGTACAGACTTGGTCGAGGCTTCATCTGTATGCCTTTCCCCCGATTGCTCTGCTCCCGGGAGTTCTGGAGAGAGTGCACCGTGACAGGGTCCATCTTCTGCTAGTTGTCCCATTCTGACCAGGCCGAGTATGGTTCTCGGACCTTGTGTCCCTTCTCGACGGCTCTCCATGGGAGATTCCCGTCGGGAGGGACCTCCTTTCTCAGGCGGGGGGCACCATCTTTCACCACCACCCGGAGTTGTGGAAACTGTGGGTGTGACCCCTGAGGGGTTGTTGTTGTTGAGACCATCCTCCAGTCCAGAGCTCCCTCAACGAAAATGTACGCCTTGAAGTGGAACTTGCCCACTTCTTGGTGCGGCAACCACCAGTTCAACCCAGTTAACTGCCCAGTTTGTTCAGTGCTGGAGTTCTTGCAGGACCTGTTCTCTGCAGTGTTAACCCACTCCACCTTGAAGGTCTACGTGACGGCCATAGCTACTTACCACGCCCCTCTTGGTGGTCAGTCTTTGGGGAGACACCCACGAGTTACATGTTTTCTGCGTGGTGCGCTGAGGCTGAGGCCACCGGTACGTTCTCGAGTCCCTCCATGGGACCTGGCCGTGGTTCTGGAGGCTCTCTGCAGACCTCCATTCGGGCCCCTTGAGGAGATTTCAGATCGAGCTCTGACAGTCAAGACTGTCTTCCTCCTAGCTATCTCTTCCCTGAAGAGAGTTGGCAACTCACAGGCCCTCTCAGTGGCCCCTTCTTACTTGGACTTTGCGCCTGGTATGGCCAAAGCCTTCCTGTACCCCAGATCGGGGTGTGTGCCTAAAGTGTCCTCCTCCGTCCCATGGCTGGTCTTATTGCAGGCCTTCTGCCCTCCTCCCTTCCGGGACCCAGACCAGCAGAAGCTTAACTGTATATGCGAGTACTGGATGTATACGTCCACAGAGCTGCCCTGTGGAGGAAGTCGGACCAGCTTTTTGTTTGCTATGGTCCTTCTAAGTGGGCTCTCCCTGGTACTAAGCAGACCCTCAGCAGGTGGATTGTGGATGCCATTTCTCTTTCCTACAAGTCCTCTGATCTTCCCTCCCCTTTAGGGGTCAAGGCTCACTCTACTAGGGGCATGGCGGCCTCCAAGGCTTTCCTGTCGGGGGTCCCCATGCTCGACATCTGGTTTGCTGGTCCACGCCGCTCACTTTCGTAAAGTTTCACAACCTCGATGTTCATGCCACTCCTGGCTCCTCTGTTCTCTTGCCCTAGCTGTGCTCTTCCACATTAGGCAGGGATTTGCAAGTCTGGTGGCCTGGGCATACTTCCCATAGCGTTTCGATGCAGCTTGAGTTCCTGAAGGGGATCGTCACCTGAGTTAGGTATGTAAGCATGGCTCCCCAAGGGAACAAGTTGCTTCGTCTCATTGCCATACTGCCGACATCCCTGCGAGCGCTTCCTTCTTTTACCAAAAGCTGGCGCTGTCTCCACCGCATGTGCTTTTAAGCTTCCTGCTCACTTCGTCACCCCGCCTGTGACATTTTGCCACTCCATTGGACTGATTGCACACGTGATTCCGAGCATGGTCACGCTGGATGCGTTTCCATTGCGTTTCGACGCAGCGTCTCATTCCTTCGGGGATCCATGGTTACATACGTAACCCAGGGATGTTTTTTGGCTTATTGATTAGCATTTGTATAACTACAGTTTTACTACTGTACAAATACCATGGTTAGACTATGGTTAGTGTAGCAAAACTATGGTTAATTTGTGGTTACCATGGTTTAACTATAGTAACCATGGTATTTTGGTTTTATTTGTAGTAAAACCATGGTTAATTTTCATAAGGGATCATATGATGTCAAACGACACAAGACAAAGTATTGCTCTAGTTGTATGGACCAAACTTTTTTGTCCTTTTTTAAGCTTTTTT